>NC_045971.1:1846483-2066483 GCF_010909765.2 Amblyraja radiata | reverse complement strand
CCCCCCCCCCCCCCCCCATCGCAGGAGAGTTACTGCCTTACAGCGCCAGAGACCCGGGTTCGATCCCATCTCTGGGTGCTGTCTGTACGGAGTTTGCACGTTCTCCCCGTGACCCACGTGGGTTTTCTCTGAGATCTTCCATTTCCTCCCACACTCCAAAGACGTACAGGTTTGTAGGTTAATTGGCTTGGTGTAAATGTAAAAATTGTCTCTATTGAGTGCAGGATGGTGTAAAATGAGCAGGGATCGTGGGTCGGTGTGGACTCGATGGGCCGAAGGGCCTGTTTCGGCGCTGTGTATCTCTAAACTGAACTAAACTAAAAACCCTTGAGACTCCTCACCCATCTATTAATCGAGCTGCCAGGCCCCTCGCCCAGACACTTCCAAATACCAACAAAACACCCTATTCACCACTCCACACACACACCGATATAACATCAGTCCCAAGCTTTTATTGATTCTTGGTTCTTGGTTTCTTGGTCCTCCAAAATATTCCAATTGGAATTTAAACTGGAGGTGGTGGAGGGAGGGCTTAAGCCAGAAAGGGTTATTGGGAAGAAAGAGCTACTTTAAATGTAGTTGCATCTGGTTGGGTAACTATAGTTGGGTGGAGATTATTCCATGCTTTAATTGTGCGGGGGAAGAACGAATTGCTGTACACATCTGTCTTTGTAGCTGGGATCACAAATTGGATCGAATGCCCTCGTCTGCTCCTAATTGGTTTGGGATTGGTGTAGGTCTTGTAGTCTATGTCGAGCTGACCATTTAACATTTTGAAAAAACAGGTAAAACGGTGAGCTTCACGTCTGTCTTGGAGAGGGTTCCACCCCCAGAGAATTCAGAAGTTTGGTGACACTCACTTCTCTCTCATAGGTGTTAGTAACAAATTGAGCTGCCTGTCTTTGGACACGTTCGATGGAAGAAATGTTTTTATTTGATTGGAAGGTACAGCATTAAAACAGGCCTTTTGGTCCACGCCTGCCATCGATCACCCGCAGCAGGCAGCAACTCTGGAGACAAGGAATGGGTGACGTTTCAGGTCGAGACCCTTCTTCAGACTCTTTCCAGCTGAGTTCCAATCCTCATTAGGTCAACCAGCAGTCCTAATTAATATTTCACAATATATTACATGTTGAATTTTTCAGCAGGCCAGTTGAAAGAAACAAAACAGGAAAGATTTGCATTGCTAATGCCGGTTTGTAGGTTAATGGAAGGGAGATATTCAAGCAATTCAATGCCTGACCTGACCCTTTCAAAGGGCAATCTAATTACCCAGACCCTTATTCCGCCTTGCTTTTATACTATCATGGAAATGTGCAGAGAGCAGAGATCATAGAAACATAGACAATAGGTGCAGGAGTAGGCCATTCGGCCCTTCGAGCCTGCACCGCCATTCAATAAGATCATGGCTGATCATCCAACTCGGTATCCTGTACCTGCCTTCTCTCCATACCCCCTGATCCCATTTAGCCACAAGGGCCACATCTAACTCCCTCTTAAATATAGCCAATGAACTGTGGCCTCAACTACCTTCTGTGACAGAGAATTCCAGAGATTCACCACTCTCTGTGTGAAAAAAGATCCCGGTGGAGGTTTTGGTTTTGGTTTTGGTGGTACAGCACGGAAACAGGCCCTTCGGCCCAGCGAGTTCATGCCAACCAGCAATCACCCCGTACACTAGTTCTATCCTGCACAGGAGGGACAAATTACAGAGGCCTTCTAACCTGTAAACCTACACTTCTTGGGAATGTGGGAGGAAACCGGAGCACCCGGAGAAAACCCACGCGGTCAAAGGGAGGACGTGCAAACTCTGTACCGACAGCACCCTTAGTCAGGATTGAGCCTGGGTCTCTGGTGTTGAAAGAGACTAATCACTACTTCCCAAACACTGGTAAAATATCATTCCCCAAACATTTAATTGATTGGTTGCCTGAAGGAAACAGGATTACAAGCTGGCCTTTCGGCCCATCGCGATCATCGATCGCCCGTTCACACTAGTTCTATGCTATCCCACTTTCACATCCATTCCTTATGCACTAGGGGCAGTATACCCAACAAGCCCGCACGTGGAACGTGGAAACTCCACGCAGACAGCACCCGAGGTCAGGATCGAACCCAGGTCTCTGGCGCTGTGAGGCAGCAGTTCTACCAGCAGCGGCACCATGCCACCTAAAGTAGGAGGCTTCTCTTCTTGTTGATATCCAAATACCCCATCCCCAAGGTCAAGCCTACTTGCTATTTGCTGTCAACGTGGTTAATGCCGGCTGTGGTAAAGGGACACATGCTGACCTGTCGTCAATGTTAATGTGTGAACTCATTTTGTTTAACAAGAGATCTTACTTTACATTAGAGATACAGCGTGGAAACAGGCCCTTCGGCCCATCGAGTCTGTGCCGACAACCAATTGGTCTATGCTACACACCAGGGACAATTTAAGAGAAGCTGGTTCACCTACAAACCTGCACCTCCTTGGAATGTGGGAGGAAACTGGAGCACCCGTGGAAAACCCACGTGGTCGCAGGACCCGGGTCTCTGGCGCTGCAAATCTGCGGCTCAACCGCTGCGCCACCGTGCCGCCCTATATCTCCACAAGTCTGCAGTATTCCAAGGGTTTAAATGGAAATATCAATCAATGGAGACCTATCCAAACAGCCCAGACATAATGTCATCTGCAGTTCAGATTAAGAATGAAGCAGAAAAGATTCTATACATGGGGTATTGAATACATGCGGTAGAGTTGCTGCCTTACAGCTCCAGAGACCCGGGTTCCATCCTGACTACGAATGCTTATCTGTGCGCAGTTTGTACTTCCTCCCCGTGACCAAAGACGTACAAGGTTGGTTGGTTAATTGGCTTGGTGCAATTGTAAATTGTCCCTAGTGTGTGTGGGATAGTGTCAGTGCGCGTGGACCACTGGTCAGCCCGGGCTCGGTGGGGCCGAAGGGCCTGTTTCCACGCTGTATCTCTAAACTAAACTATACATGCTGAGAACAGGCGATGGGATTCACAAACTATGCGGTCCCTGATGGAAGTTCAGATGCTTCACGAAATGCTTGGTTTCATTGACCAGCCAGATATTTAGTAACCTGTTCTGTTTACCCAGCTGTTGCACCAGCCCTGCTCGGGATGTTAACTACTTCTCAACTGCAGAGGCCTGCGATCAGAAGCTCTGCCTTAGAGAGCTCAAACATTGCAGGAAGGTCTGGAGGGTCTTGAATAACATAGAAACATAGAAAATAGGTGCAGGAGTAGGCCATTCGGCCCTTCGAGCCTGCACCGCCATTCAATATGATCATGGCTGATCATCCAACTCAGTATCCTGTACCTGCCTTCTCTCCATACCCCCTGATCCCTTTAGCCACAAGGGCCACATCTAACTCCCTCTTAAATATAGCCAATGAACTGTGGCCTCAACTACCTTCTGTGGCAGAGAATTCCACAGATTCACCAATCTCTGTGTGAGAAATGTTTTTCTCATCTCGGTCCTAAAGGATTTCCCCCTTTATCCTTAAACTGTGACCCCTTGTCCTGGACTTCCCCAACATCGGGAACAATCTTCCTGCATCTAGCCTGTCCAACCCCTTAAGAATTTTGTAAGTTTAACACGGCCATGTAGTTGGCAGCTCGTGGGGGCAATGTTACGGGGGCTGCTTCAAATGTTCCCAATCTGGGCCAAGCCAATGTGGTGGAATGGGAATAGCCAATTCAAACCATCTCCACTCTCGGAGAAGGCAGGAGAATGGGGTTGAGAGGGAGAGATAGATTAGCCATGACTGAATGGCAGAGTAGACTTTATGGTCCGAATGGACTAATATTACTCCAATGACTTGTGAGCTGATGAATCTTGAGCAAAAAACATTGTACTGGAGGAACTTAGTCAGTCAGGCAGCATAGAGGCGTCCAGCACAAAATCAGGCCCCTTGTCCATTCTGACCAACATGCCCCAAATAAACTAGTTCCAGTTGCCTGCGTTTGGCTCATATCCATGTAGCTGTACAAATGTATTTTAAAGGTTGTGGTAGTACCTGCCTCAACTATCTCCTCCGGCAGCTCGTTCCACATACAAACCACCCTTCTGTGTGAAAACATTGGCCCTCACATTCCTTATGTCTTTTCCCTCTCATTCTAAACTTATGTCATGGATAGGGCAGGTTTAGAGGGATATGGGCCAAACGCCAGCAGGTGGGATTAGTGTAAGATGGGGTCAGCCTGGGCAAGTTGGGCCGAAGGGCTTGTTTCCATACTGTATGACTCCATGCCCTCTAGTCCTTGAATCTCCTGCCCTGTGCATTCACCCGATCTTCACCAGGGGCCACAGTTTAAGAATGAGGGGCAAGCCATTTAGAACGGAGATGAGGAAAATAATTTTCACACAGAGGGTTGTGAATCTGTGGAATTCTCTGCCTCAGAATGCAGTGGAGGCCGGTTCTCTGGATGCTTTCAAGAGAGAGTTGGATAGAGCTCTTAAAGATAGCGGAATCAAGGGATATGGGAAGAAGGCAGGAATGGGGTACTGATTGTGGATGATCACCCATGATCACAGTGAATGGCGGTGCTGGCTCGAAGGGCCGAATGGCCTCCTCCTGCACCTGTTGTCCACTATTGTCTATTCCCATGATTTTATACACCTCTGTAAGATCAAACATCAGCCTCCTGCACTCCTAGACTGCCCAATATCTCCCCATAGCTTAGGCCATCTCCTGTGTCTTTCTTCAGGAAAAAGTCTTCACTCGGCCCCACTGATGTATCCTGATACTTGAGTGGTTTATATAACGTTTAGTAAGGGACATTGGAGTGAGAGATATTTGAAACCTGCAGGGTTTATTTGCGATTTTGAAGTAAAGCTGTGAGGGTAAAGGCAAATCCCACGGGACCATTATAACCCGCTCCCTCTCTCTATCTCTCTCTCGCTCTCTCTTTCTTTGCAAGACTCGGTTCCCATGACCCGCTTTAAGTTAAACTCTCTGAAGCCAAGTCATAAAACGATGAGGTTTCCGGGCAGCCAAGTCAAGTGAGTTTATTGTCATGTGTCCCTGTATAGGACAATGAAATTCTTGCTTTGCTTCAGCACACAGAACATAGTAGGCATTTACTACAGAACAGATCAGTGTGTCCATATACCATAATATAAATATATACACACATGAATAAATAAACTGATAAAGTGCAAATAGCAGAAAGTGGTTATTAATAATCAGAGTTTTGTCCGAGCCAGGTTTAATAGCCTGATGGCTGTGGGGAAGTAGCTATTCCTGAACCTGGTTGTTGCAGTCTTCAGGCACCTGTACCTTCTACCTGAAGGTAGCGGTGAGATGAGTGTGTGGCCAGGATGGTGTGGGTCTTTGATGATACTGCCAGCCTTTTTGAGGCAGCGACTGCGATAAATCCCCTCGATGGAAGGAAGGTCAGAGCCGATGATGGACTGGGCAGTGTTTGCTACTTTTTGTAGTCTTTTCCGCTCCTGGGCGCTCAAGTTGCCGAACCAAGCCACGATGCAACCGGTCAGCATGCTCTCTACTGTGCACCTGTAGAAGTTAGAGAGAGTCTTCCTTGACAAACTGACTCTCCGTAATCTTCTCAGGAAGTAGAGGCGCTGATGAGCTTTTTTGATAATTGCGTTAGTGTTCTCGGACCAGGAAAGATCTTCAGAGATGTGCACGCCCAGGAATTTGAAGCTCTTGACCCTTTCAACCATCGACCCGTTGATATAAATGGGGCTGTGGGTCCCCCTCCTACTCCTTCCAAAGTCCACAATCAGTTCCTTGGTCGATGTCATTTTATCCTCCGGCCATCGTTCCGTCTAGCGCCCGGTTCTCCGATTTCGCCACGAGACAGGTGTCAGCGCCACGTTACCGCCGACTACCACGAAGCTGCGGTTAGTTTAGTCGAGTTTTAGAGATGCAGCGTGGAAACAGGCCCTTCGGCCCACCCAGTCCGTGCCGACCAGCGATCCCCGCACACTAACACTATCCTCTATACACACACTAGGGACAAATTTACAATGTTACTGAGCCGATTAACCGACTAATCTGTACGTCTTTGGAGTGTGGGAGGAAACCGGAGATCCCGGAGAAAACCCGCGCAGGTCACGGGGAGAACGTACAAACTCCCGTAGTCAGGATCGAACCCAGGTCTCTAGCGCTGGAAATGATACGACAGAATTTATTTATTTATCCCAGGAGGGAAACTGATCTGCCAACAGTCGTAAAACTGGGGGAGAGGAGGGGGGGGGGGGGGGGGGGGGGGAGAGGTGGAAGAGGGACAGAGGGGTAGGGGGAAGGGGGCGGAGGGAGAGAGGGAAGGGGGTGGGGTAGAGAGGGAAGGGGGTGGGGGAGAGAGGGATGGGGGTGGGAGGAGGAGGGGGAGGAGAGGGAGAGGGGTGAGGAGAGGGAGATGGAGAGGGGGAGGAGAGAAGGGTGGGGGAGGGGATGAGAGAGGGGAGGGGGAGGGGGAGAGAGGTGTGGGGGAGGGGGGAGTTGGGGCACCACCTCCAGTTTAAATTCCATTTGGAATATTTTGGAGGACCAAGAAAAACACAACAAGATACATCATGAATCCTGAAATTAAAGTGTCGAGTTGAGTTGAAAGTCCAGGATTGGCGATGTGCAAAGATTGGGATGGGGTGGGGGGAGTCAGTCTACACCACGACAGAAAGGGGGGAGCGGCAACTCTACCAATGCGCCTGTACTTTGCTCCAGATTCCAGCATCTGCCAACTGGTGTGCCTACCTGAATCTATCCCTTCCTCTCCACCATCCCTGGCAGTTACACGCCTCTACCACCAGATGGAGGTGACGAGCAGTCACGGCTGCCCATTGCCAGCTCAGCATCTCCAAGGTGGTCCCAGGATTATACAGCCTTCTCTGGCATTGAATGGGTGAGATCCAGGGGGCAGAATCATAGGGCGGCCAACTTTCTCACTCCCAAATAAGGGACAAAAGGACAAAATACAATTCCCGACGGCAATTCGTTGACCGACTCGGCCGTGGCTGGGTGAAGGATAGAAACATAGAAAATAGGTGCAGGAGTAGGCCATTCGGCCCTTCGAGCCTGCACCGCCATTCAATATGATCATGGCTGATCATCCAACTCAGTATCCTGTACCTGCCTTCTCTCCATACCCCCTGATCCCTTTACCAACAAGGGCCACATCTAACTCCCTCTGAAATATAGCCAATGAACTGGCCTCAACTACCTTCTGTGGCAGAGAATTCCAGAGATTCACCACTCTCTGTGTAAAAAATGATTTTCTCATCTTGGTCCTAAAAGACTTCCCTCTTATCCTTAAACTATGACCCCTTGTTCTGGACTTCCCCAACATCGGGAACAATCTTCCTGCATCTAGCCTGTCCAACCCCTTAAGAATTTTGTAAGTTTCTATAAGATCCCCCCTCAAGCTTCTAAATTCTAGCGAGTACAAGCCGAGTCTATCCAGTCTTTCTTCATATGAAAGTCCTGACATCCCAGGAATCAGTCTGGTGAACCTTCTCTGTACTCCCTCTATGGCAAGAGTGTCCTTCCTCAGATTAGGAGACCAAAACTGTACACAAAACTCCAGGTGTGGTCTCACCAAGACCCTGTACAACTGCATTGGCTGAGTTGGCCCCGGGTGCTGGACTGCACACAAAGCCCAGCCGGCGGGCCACGTGACGTCGCGCGCAAAGTCCGGCGCCCCGCCCAACTCATGAACCGATGATCGGCCACGAGAAGGAGGGGTGGTGGTGGTGTCGGTGGTAAGCGAAGGTCCGAAGGTCGGGACAGGTGGCCGGGCCGCCGACTGACCGACGGGGCCACGGGCGAGGCGTTGCTGCTGCTGCTGCTGCTGCTGCTGCACTCCACGGGCTGCACTACGTCGGGACGGGTGAGGTGGGGCCGGACTCAGGTGGGACGAAGGGCCTGTTTCCATGCTGTATATCTAAAACTAAAAGTAGAGTAAAAGGTCGTAAAAATAAAAAGCGGTAGAGTTGCTGTCTTCTAGCGCCAGAGACACGGGTTCGATCCCGACAGCCGACGCTGTCTGTGCAGAGTTTGTACATTCTCCCCGTGACCACGTGGGTTTTCTCCGGGAGTTCCGGACGCCTCCCACATTCCAAAGGCGTACAGGTTTGTTGGCTAATTGGCTTGGTATAAGTGTAAAATTGTCCCTGGTGTGTGTAGGATAGTGCTGGTGTACGGGGATCGCTGGTCGGTGCCGACTCAGGGGCCCGGAGGGCCTGTTTCCGCGCTGTATCTCTAAACTAAAACTAAACTATCCAATGCAAGTGGCTGCAGGAAAACCTACCCCCTGGTATTTTGATGAGCGTTTAACTACTTCAGATCAGATGCCACCACTTCTGCTAAATACCTGGGTGAGGTTTGCATTCCGAGCCCATTTACCATTCAGTAACAGAAATTCTATACTAAAGGCATTAATTAATTAATTGTAGAGAGTTACGGCTTCAGATTGCAGGGATGTGGTACAGTGGTTCAGCAGCTAGAGGCTACAGCCTCACTATGACAGGTTCCATCCTGATCTCAGCTGCTGTCTGTGTGGAGTTTGCACGTTCTCCCTGTGACAGCTTGGGTTTTCTCCAGGCGTTCCAGTTTCCTCCCACATCGCAAAGACTTGTGAGTCTGTATGTTAATTAGCCTCTATAAATTGCCTCTAGTGTGTAAGCAGTGGATGAGATGGAACTAGTGTGAATGGGTGATAACTGGTCAGTGTGGGACTCATTGGGCCAAAGGGCCTGATTCCATGCTATAACCTAAACAAAATACTATGTCCAGCTATCCTCCTTGTCTGTTCATTAAGTAAATGGTGGCACGGTGGCGCAGCGGCAGAGTTGCTGCCTTACAGCGCCTGAGGCCCAGGTTCGATCCTGACTACGGGTGCTGTCTGTGTGGAGTTTGCACGTTCTCCCTGCCAGAGGCCCAGGTTCGATCCTGACTACGGGTGCTGTCTGTACGGAGTTTGTACGTTCTCCCCGTGACCATGTGGGTTTTCTCCGGGTGCTCCAGTTTCCTCCCACACGCCAAAGACATACGGTTTTGTAGATTAATTGGCTTCAGTAAAAATGGTAAATTGTCCCTAGTGTGTGGGATAGTGCCAGTGTTCAGAGTGATCGGTGGCCGGCACTGACTCGGTGGGCCGAAGGGTCTGGTTTCCGCGCTGTATCTCTAAACTAAAATAAGCTAAAGATAGGCACAAACTGCTGAAGTTACTCAGTGGGACAGGCCACATCTCTGGAGAAAAGGAATGGGTGACATTTCGGGTCGAGACCCTTCCTCAGACTGAGAGTCAGGGGAGCGGGAAACTCGAGATATGGAGGGGTGCATGTTGGCTGAGAGGAAGGTGACAACAAACAGTAAAATTAATCAGGAGGACAGTGGAACTAGTAGGGGAGGGACGGAGAGAGAGGGAAAGCAAGGGTTACTTGATGTTACAGGTCAATGTTCATACCACTGGGGTGTAAGCTGCCCAAGTGAAATATGAGGTGCTGTTCCTCCAAGTTGCGTTGGGCCTCACTCTGACAGTGGAGGAGGCCCAGGACAGAAAGGTCAGTGTGTAGGAAGGAGCTGCAGATGCTGGTTTAAACCGAAGATTAGACACACAAAGCTGGAGTAACTCAGCGGGACAGGCAGCATCTCTGGAGAGAAGGAATGGGCGACGTTTCGGGTCAAGACCCTTCTCCAGACTTGACGTCAGGGGGAGAGGTCACGGGCAGTGTGGGAATGGGGGGGGGGAGTTAAAGTGTTTGGAACCGGGAGATCGTGTGGGCCCAGGCGGACTGGAATGCGCAGATATTGGGCAAGTCCCCCCTCCCTCTCCACAGACAGCGGGCAACAGCCACAGTGCAACCCAGTAAGCCCGTCTCAGTCGAAGACTATCACATCAACACTTTGTCATCACCTCCCCTGCACAATGGACCCTCGTGGAGATACGTCAGGATAAACCACAGGGTGCAGCCATGTTAAGCTGGAGACCGGTGCCGGCTAACCTTCCGAGCCTTCTGAATTTGTACTCTGCATATCGCCAACTAACATCCATAGCAGCTTGATTCCTCTGTCTGCTTGAGGTATCGAAGGTTGCTAGAGGACTATTCCCTAGCAACCAGCAGCTCCAAAGCTACAAGACCATCCTGCGGGGGACAGGGGGGGGGGGGATCTCTCGGTGAGTTACAACAGGTTATTTATCGGTCAATGAATAAATAATCCAAGGCCACGATTCCTGTGGCCTGTGATGGCTGCAATGTGGCTGGGCCTAATTGTAAAGGTGGCCCTTAAGTAAAAAGATGTCTGAAGGGCCAAGGGGCTTCACAATAGGCCGCTCCCTCACAACTCCAGGGACTGGCCTATCAAGAGCACAGTACAAGCACAGTCATAAGGTCCATCAAGTCTACTCCGCCATTCAATCATGGCTGATCTATCTCTCCCTACTAACCCCATTCTCCTGCCTTCTCCCCATAACCCCTGACACCCGTAATAATCAAACAGGCCCTTCAGCCCACAATGTCTGTGCCGAACAGGACTCCCAGACCAACTATAATTGACCTGCACGTAATCCATCTCCATTCCCTGCAACCTCGGGAATCTAAACGCCACTATCATATCTGCCTCCACTACCACCCCAGGCAGCACATTCTAGATACACACCACCATCTCCTTGAAACTCTGCCCCTCTCACCTAAAATACTCCTCGGGTATTTGATATTTCCATTCCGGAGGGAGAAAAAAATATTCTGGCTGTTCTACCCTATCTATCCCTCTTATAATGTTATATATTTCTATCAGGTTTCCCCGGATAAAACAATCCATGTTTGTCCAAATTCTCGGTCCACAATGTGGCGCAGCGGTATAGCAGCTGCCTGCCAGCGCCAGAGACCCGGGTTCCATCCTGACTGAGGATCGATGCTGCCTGTGCAGAGTTTGCACGTTCTCCCTGTGACCTGCGTGGGGTTTTTCTCCGCTTTCCTCCCACACTCCAAAGGCATGCCGGTTTGTCTGTTAATTGGCTTCGGTGAAGATAGTAAATTGTCCCGAGTGTGTAGGTTAGTGCCACTGAACAAGGATTGCGGGTCGGCACGGGCTCGGTGGGCCGAAGGGCCTGTTTCCGCGCTGTACCTCTAAACTAAACTGACATAGAAAATAGGTGCAGGAGTAGGCCATTCGGCCCTTCGAGCCTGCACCACCATTCAATATGATCATGGCTGATCATCCAACTCAGTATCCCGTACCTGCCTTCTCTCCATACCCCCTGATCCCTTTAGCCACAAGGGCCACATCTAACTCCCTCTTAAATATAGCCAATGAACTGGCCTCAACTACCTTCTGTGGCAGAGAGTTCCACAGATTCACCACTCTCTGTGTGAAAAATCTCTGACCTGTCCCTGTGGTTAATACGTCCTGGAAAATGTGACTAGCTTAGATGGGGCATCCCATGCTGCATGACTCTTTGACTCTTTGTCCTTGCCTACATTGGAGTCTAGTTTATTAATGGTAGACAAAAGTGCTGGAGAAACTCAGCGGGTGCAGCAGCATCTGTGGAGCGAAGGAAAGAGGCAACGTTTCGGGCCGAAACCCTTCTTCAGTTTATTACTCTCATGTGCACAGTGCAGTGGAAAGCTTTTTTGTTGCGTGCTTTCCAGTCAGCGAATAGACTATACATGATTACATGATACTGGATCCATGACTTGCTGACCAACAGACCACAATCAGTGGGGTTCGAGGACTTAATCATCCTCTACGATTATCACGATGGCGCAGCGGTAGAGTTGCTGCCTTACAGCGAATGCAGCGCCGGAGACCCGTGTTCCATCCTGAACATGGTGCTCCATTAGGGTACGTTCTCAACCCTCTTCTATATTCCTTATACACCCACAACTCTGCAGCCAAGTACAAATCCAATTAAATCTACAAATCCGCAGACGACGTCACCATCAAATAATGATGAGACAGAACAGAGGAAGGAGGTTGAGAACTTTGTGACCTGATGTCAGGACAACAAAGTGTTCTCTCAATGTCAGCAAGACAAAGAAGACAGCGAAGACAAAGAAGACTTCAGGAAGCGAAGTGGTCCACATTGACCCAGTTGTACAGGGTCGTGGTGAGACCACACCTGGAGTATTGCGTACAGTTTTGGTCTCCTAATCTGAGGGAAGACATTCTTGCCATAGAGAGAGTGCAGAGAAGGTTCACCAGACTGATTCCTGGGATGTCAGGACTGTCTTATGAAGAAAGACTGGATAGACTTGGTTTATACTCTCTAGAATTTAGGAGATTGAAAGGGGATCTTATAGAAACTTACAAAATTCTTAAGGGGTTGGACAGGCTAGATGCAGGAAGATTGTTCCCGATGTTGGGGAAGTCCAGGACAAGGGGTCACAGTTTAAGGATAAAGGGGAAATCTTTTAGGACCGAGATGAGAAAAACTTTTTTCACACAGAGAGTGGTGAATCTCTGGAATTCTCTGCCACAGAAGGTAGTTGAGGCCAGTTCATTGGCTATATTTAAGAGGGAGTTAGATGTGGCCCTTGTGGCTAAAGGGATCAGGGGGTATGGAGAGAAGGCAGGTACAGGATACTGAGTTGGATGATCAGCCATGATCATATTGAATGGCGGTGCAGGCTCGAAGGGCCGAATGGCCTACTCCTGCACCTATTTTCTATGTTTCTATGTTTCTATGAATTGACGGTACCGAATTGACTTCTCCAATTTCCGGTAGCCCTTGCTGTCTCCTCCCCTTCTCAGCTCTCCCTCTGCCCTCGGGAACCTCCTCTTCCTTTCTCCTTTCTTCTCCCCACCCCACCCCCCCCCCCCACCCCCACCCCCCCCCCCCCCCCACCCTACATCAGTCTGAAGAAGGGTTTCAGCCCTAAACGTTGCCTATTTCCTTCGCTCCATAGATGCTGCTGCACCCGCTGAGTTTCTCCAGCATTTTTGTCTACCTTTAAAAGCTTCAAGTTGCTTGGAGTATATATCACCAGCAACGTCTCCTGGACCACCCATATTTAAGCAACAACCAAGACTGAAGAAGGGTCTCGACCCGAAACGTCACCCATTCCTTCTCTCCAGAGATGCTGCCTGTCCCGCTGAGTTACTCCAGCTTTTTGTGTCTATCTTCGGTTGAAACCAGCGTCTGCAGTTCCTTCCTACACAGTTTACAGATACAGGATACAAGGGTACATAGGAGCCGTTCCTTATCTTGCCAACCCCTGCTCATTCACTGGACTTTCCCATTGGAACCAGTAACTTTAGTCACCCTCGCATCCCCCCACCCTCTCTCCATCCCTCCCCCACCAAAGTCGTACCAGCTGTACATTCTCATCTAACACACAGCTAACAATGGCCTGTTTCCTTAATCATCATTATCTTTTTGCACATCTTTCATTCATTTGTTCTATCCCTCTCCATCAATGTCTATATCGCTCGTTTCCCTCTCGTGACTCTCAGTCTGAAGAAGGGTTCTCGACCTGAAACGTCACCTATTCCTTTTCTCCGGAGATGCTGCCTGACCCGCTGAGTTACTCCAGCTTTCTATATCTATCTATCTTCGGTTTAAACCAGATTCTGCAGTTCCTTCCTGCACAGAATGCCATTAACCTTCAGTTGGCTGAAAACATTCCGATACGAAGACATCAACACAATGACAATGGCCGCGCCATTTATATTGAGGCCATGAATCATGGGCAGAGACTGTAACCTCAAGTACTGTAACGATTTATTGATTGGCCAGAGGTGAACAGAATGCAAATTAAAACCAAGCCTCTGCTCCCCTGAAACCTCTGAACAAGCCTTTCTTCTAAGATAGACACAAAATGCTGGAGTAACTCAGCGGGACAGGCAGCATCTCTGGAGAGAAGGAATGGGTGACATTTTGGGTCGAGACCCTTCTACAGACTGAGAATCAGGGGAGTGGGAGACTAGAGATTTGGAAAGGTAAGGTGCGAATCCGACAGATCAAAGCAGACGGAATGTGTAGGAAGGAACTGCAGATGCTGCTTCCACAGATTCACCGCCCTCTGACTAAAGAAATTCCTCCTCATCTCCTTACTAAAGGAACGTCCTTTTATTCTGAGGCTGTGCCCTCTAGTCCTGGACTGTGGATCCCAGCTTGTGGGTAACTAATGCTGATGCAAGTAGACCCAGGTGGAGCATATACGTACGTAGGCCCAGACGGGAGTGGTGTTCTGAATTACAAGCAGCTGAACAACAAATTAAACCAGACACGTGTAGGAAGGGACTGCTGATGCCAGTTTAAACCGAAGATAGACACAAAATGCTGGAGTAACTCAGTGGGACAGGCAGCATCTCTGGAGAGAAGGAATGGGTGACGTTTCGGGTCGAGTCCCTTCTTCAGGCCCATTCCTTCTCTCCAGAGATGCCGCCTGTCCCGCTGAGTTGCTCCAGCTTTTTGTGTCTATCTCCAGATGAAAGCAGACGATGAAGATGGAAATATTCTTCTTCAAGCCTTCCTTCGTCACTGTCTTAGTGTCATGGGGCAAGCCGGTGGGCAGACGTCCACACACGGGGCGGCACAGTGGCGCGGCAGCTGGAGGAGTTGCTGTCTCACAGCGCCAGAGACCCAGGTTCGATCCCAGCCTCGGCTGCTGTCTGTGTGGAGTTTTGCACATTCTCCCTCTGACCACGTGGGTTTCCTCCGGGTGCTCCGGTTTCCTCCCACACCCCACCCCCAAAGACGTGGTATGGTATGGGATGGGATGGGATGGTACTTTATCTGCCCAACATACCGAGGTACAGTGATGTTTAAGAAGGAACTGCAGATGCTGGAAAATCAAAGGTAGACAAAAATGCTGGAGAAACTCAGCGGGTGCAGCAGCATCTATGGAGCTAAGGAAATAGGCAACGTTTCGGGCCGAAACCCGGAAGGGTTTCGGCCCGAAACGTTGTCTATTTCCTATAGTGGAGATTGTTCAACTCTTTGCATGGAGCGAAGGAAATAGGAAACGCTTCGGGCCGAAACCCTTCTTCAAACTGATCAGAGGTACAGTGATATTCACTTTTGTATACAGATCAGTATACGTATTCCTCTTAGATACATCTCAGCTAAGTATCTCAGACACAGTACATGTGTACAGCAGTAGTACACAATACTGTGTCAATAAAGGATATCTATCTATCTATCTATCTATCTATCTATCTATCTATCTATCTATCTATCTATCTATCTATCTATCTATCTATCTATCTATCTATCTATCTATCTATCTATCTATCTATCTATCTATCTATCTATCTATCTATCTATCTATCTATCTATCTATCTATCTATCTATCTATCTATCTATCTATCTATCTATCTATCTATCTATCTATCTATCGTCACCAGATTTGGCTCCATTTTCAAGTCCCAGTTGTTGTAAGTGCAGAGATCTTGACCTGACCATGAAGGCCCGTTGTCATGGCGACGTTACAGGGTCGGCCTGGCCAAGCGTAGCCGCGGTGTTGTCCGCCGCTCCTCCAGCGCTGTGGGCCGCGTGCGGTCCACGTGCCGACCAACGATCGCGAGCGCTCCAGTTCTATCCTACACTATACGGGCAATTTACAGGGGCCAATTAATCCGCAAACCTGTACCACTTTGGAATGTGGGAGGAAACCGGAGCATCCGGAGTAAACCCACATAACTGTGGGGGGAACGTACAAACTCTACTCAGGACAGCACCTGAGGTCAGGGTCCAACCCAGGTCTCAGGCACGGACAGGCAGCAGTTCTACCAGCTCCGCCCTTAGTCTCGGTTTACCATGACTAAAACGCCTATTGCCTTTTCAATTTAAGTAGTTACTTGAATATCAGTGGATATGTTTAAGGCAGAGATAGATATATTTTTGATTCGTACAGGTGTCAGAGGTTATGGGGAGAAGGCAGGAAAATGGGATTGGGAAGGAGAGATAGATCAGACGTGATCGAATGGCAGAGTAGACATGATGGGCCGAATGGCCTAATTCTACTCCTATCACTTATGTCCTTATGACCTTAATGCAAATGCCCCAGGCTCTTTGTGCTGCTGAGTTATGCATTCAGACGAGCTGTCCAAGATTCTGGGCCATTGGCTGGATGTTTAATCAACTATCTGACTGTGATCAGTCTCTGGGTAATTACCGACTATTTGTTTAATAGCCCAATCTCCCATTCGCCAATACTAAAAGTCAAAGTCACCAAAGCAATGAAATTAAGCCCAAAGGTGGTCAAAAATGCTGGAGAAACTCAGCGGGTGAGGCAGCATCTATGGAGCGAAGGAATAGGTGGCGTTTCGGGTCGAGACCTGAGGTTTAAGAAACAGTTAGACGGATAGGACAGGTTTGGAGGGATATGGGCCAAACGCAGGCAGGTGGGACTAGTGTTGATGGGACATGTTGGCCGGTGTGGGCAAGTTGGGCTGAAGGGCCTGTTCCCACATTCTGTGCCTCTGTGACTCTAAGCTCTCTCCTGTTGCTGGCCATTACACTGAGGTTTTGTAAATTATTCACAGCCAGCCGCTGAACAATCTGTCACTGAGAACTGCTGAATCTGTGGACATGATATCCTCGATGCACTATCACACCTGTGACCCACTCACAGGAGGGAGAATTGTAGGAAGGAACTGCAGGCGCTGGTTTACACAGAAGATAGACATAAAATACTGGAGTAATGGGCCTCTCCCACTTGGCGATTTTTTAGGTGACTGTCATAGTCGGAGCAGGTCGCCGATAATCCGATTTAAGAGGGAGTTAGATGTGGCCCTTGTGGCTAAAGGGATCAGGGGGTATGGGAGAGAAGGCAGGGACGGGATACTGTGTTTGGATGATCAGCCACGATCATATCGAATGGCGGTGCAGGCTCGAAGGGCCGAAAATGTCAACATGTTGAGAATTTAGCGGCGACCAGAAAGACGCTACGACTCTTTGCGCGATCGAGAAGACGACTCACGGCGACCGCCGGCGAACACGTGGTGACAAACTAGTCGCCTGTAGTTGTCTAGAAAATCGCCTACGTGGGACAGGGCCCAAAACTCAGCGGGACAGGCAATTTCAGTTTCAGTCTAGTTTATTGTCACGTGTACCGAGGTACAGTGAAAAGCTTTTGTTGTGTGCTGACCAGTCAGCAGAAAGGCAATATACGTGATTACATCCAAGCCATCCACAGTGTACAGATACATGGTAAGGGAATAATGTTTAATAATAATAATGGATGGGATTTATATAGCGCCTTTCTAATACTCAAGGCGCTTTACATCGCATTATTCATTCACTCCTCAGTCACACTCGGTGGTGGTAAGCTACTTCTGTAGCCACAGCTGCCCTGGGGCAGACTGATGGAAGCGTGGCTGCCAATCTGCGCCTACGGCCCCTCCGACCACCACCAATCACTCACACACATTCACACACATTCACACACAGGCAAAGGCGGGTGAAGTGTCTTGCCCAAGGACACAACGACAGTATGCACTCCAAGCGGGATTCGAACCGGCTACCTTCCGGTTGCCAGCCGAACACTTAGCCCATTGTGCCATCTGTCGCCCCGTTTAGTGCAAGGGTCCAACAAAGACCGACCAAGGATAGTCCGAGGGTCACCAAAGAGGTGGATAGTAGTTCAGCACCGCTCTCTGGTTGTGGTAGGATGGTTCAGTTGCCTGATAACAACTGGGAAGAAACTGTCCCTAAATCTGGAGGTGTGACTTTTCACTCTTCTATACATTTTGCCCGATGGGGGAGAAGGAATGGGTGACGTTTCGGGTGACGACACTGCCAGACTAATCAGTGAAGAAGAAGGGCTTGAAAAAGAACATTTCCTTGAACACCTAAGGTAGACAAAAGTGCTGGAGAAACTCAGCGGGTGCAGCAGCATCTATGGAGCGAAGGAAATAGGCAACGTTTCGGGCCGAAACCCAGAAGGGTTTCGGCCCGAAACGTTGCCTATTTCCTTCAGGGTTTCGGCCCGAAACGTTGCCTATTTCCTTCGCTCCATAGATGCTGCTGCACCCGCTGAGTTTCTCCAGCATTTTTGTGTACCTTCGATTTTCCAGCATCTGCAGTTCCTTCTTGAACATTTCCTTGAGCATCTTCTGCTTTGATCTTGCGCTTTCACACCTTACCTTTCCATATCTCTAGTCTCCCACTCCCCTGATTCTCAGTCTGAAGAAGGGTCTCGACCCGGAACGTCAGGGACATGGACACAAAACGCTGGAGTAACTCAGCGGGAGGGACAGTCAGCATCTCTGGAGAGAAGGAATGGGTGACGTTTCGGGTCGAGTCTCTTCTTCAGACTGAGAGTCGGGGGAGAGGGAGTCTCGAGGTAGGAAGGGTAAGGTGTGGAAACGACCGATCAACGTGGACGATAATAAGGAAATGTAGAATGGTTCATTGTTAGCTGAGGGGAAGGTGACAAGGTACAGGATACTGAGTTGGATGATCAGCCATGATCATATTGAATGGCGGTGCAGGCTCGAAGGGCCGAATGGTCTACTCCTGCACCTATTTTCTATGTTTCTAAGGTGGCATACAATCAGTAATATTGGCATCAGCTCCACCTACATCAACCGACTCTAACTGGTCCAGCACGCAGCCGCCCGACTCATCACCCACACCAAATCCTGGCATCACATCGCTCCAGTCCTCAAACAACTTCACTGGCTTCCCATCTCCCACCGGATCACCTACAAAATCCTGATCCTCACCTACAAAGCCCTCCACCATCTGGCCCCCCCATATCTCACTGACCTCCTCTCCCCCTACCAACCCTCACGGTCCCTCAGATCCACATCAGCAGGTCTCCTCTCCATCCACAAGTCCAACCTCCGCAGTTTTGGGGACAGAGCCTTCTCCAGGGCAGCTCCCAGGCTCTGGAACTCCCTCCCCCAACTGATCCGCAATTCCGTGTCCCTCACCATCTTCCAGTCCCGCCTCAAGACCCATCTCTTCACCTCTGCTTATCCTTAGCCCCACGTCCCCCTCCCTTTTCATCTGTGCATTAATTGCCTCATACTGTGTTTTGAATTGTATTCTGTCTTTACTTTGTGTACTAGTCATGTCTCTACTATTTATTTCATTCCCCTTACATGTTTTTCCTCTACTCGCTAAATTTTTGTAAGGTGTCCTTGAGACTCTTGAAAGGCGCCCATAAATAAAATGTATTATTATTATTTATTAATATGTAGGCTGGAGACCTAGGGTGTAGGAGGGACAGAGAGAGATGGAAAGCAAGGGTTACTTGAAGTTAGAGAAGTCAATATTCAAATGATGAGCTGTAGGCTACCCAAGCGAAATATGAGGCGGTGTTCCTCATTGGGCTGGGCTTCACTCTGACAATGGAGGAGACCCAGGACAGAAAGGTCAGTGTGGGAATGGGAGGGGCAGTTAAAGCGTTTAGCACTAAAAAGTCAGTACAGGAGCTTGAAGACTCAATTTGTACATAGGTTACACTTTGTGCTTTTGACCTAAGCCAGGACCTGCTTTCATGCATACATCATAACACATTTGAGAGCTGTGAGGAGGATGCTAGGAGACTGCAAGGTGACTTGGATAGGCTGGGTGAGTGGGCAAATGTTTGGCAGATGCAGTATAATGTGGATAAATGTGAGGTTATCCATTTTGGTGGCAAAAACAGGAAAGCAGACTATTATCTAAATGGTGGCCGACTAGGAAAAGGGGAGATGCAGCGAGACCTGGGTGTCATGGTACACCAGTCATTGAAAGTGGGCATGCAGGTGCAGCAGGCAGTGAAGAAAGCGAATGGTATGTTAGCTTTCATAGCAAAAGGATTTGAGTATAGGAGCAGGGAGGTTCTACTGCAGTTGTACAGGGTCTTGGTGAGACCACACCTGGAGTATTGCGTACAGTTTTGGTCTCCAAATCTGAGGAAGGACATTATTGCCATAGAGGGAGTGCAGAGAAGGTTCACCAGACTGATTCCTGGGATGTCAGGACTGTCTTATGAAGAAAGACTGGATAGACTTGGTTTATACTCTCTAGAATTTAGGAGATTGAGAGGGGATCTTATAGAAACTTACAAAATTCTTAAGGGGTTGGACAGGCTAGATGCAGGAAGATTGCTCCCGATGTTGGGGAAGTCCAGGACAAGGGGTCACAGCTTAAGGATAAGGGGGAAATCCTTTAAAACCGAGATGAGAAGAACTTTTTTCACACAGAGAGTGGTGAATCTCTGGAACTCCCTGCCACAGAGGGTAGTCGAGGCCAGTTCATTGGCTATATTTAAGAGGGAGTTAGATGTGGCCCTTGTGGCTAAGGGGATCAGAGGGTATGGAGAGAAGGCAGGTACGGGATACTGAGTTGGATGATCAGCCATGATCATATTGAATGGTGGTGCAGGCTCGAAGGGCCGAATGGCCTACTCCTGCACCTAATTTCTATGTTTCTATGTTTCTAAACCACAGGAATAATTGCTGGACTGTGAAGCTGCAGCAAGTAAGAATTATTCATTGTGTTTAAGAAGGAACTGCAGATGCTGGAAAATCGAAGGTAGACAAAAGTGCTGGAGAAACTCAGTGGGTGCAGCAGCATCTATGGAGCGAAGGAAATAGGCAACGTTTCGGGACGGGTTTCGTCCCGAAACGTTGCCTATTTCCTTCAGGGTTTCGGCCTGAAACGTTGCCTATTTCCTTCGCTCCATAGATGCTGCTGCACCCGCTGAGTTTCTCCAGCTTTTTCGTGTACCTAAGAATTATTCATTGTCCTCTGGTAACTCTCTTAACCATAGAAGCTAACCCGACTTAAATCCAAAGCAGACTGATCAAGGCGAAGGATCCTCATGTCTGAGAGCAAACGGTCTTAAGTGAGATTAGTCTCTGCAGCGTGATGATTTAATAAAGGGTGAGAGACAGAGGGAAAACTGATTCTGATCAGCACCCTGCCGGCTGGGTTGAGGAGCGATGGGAGCATTCAATTAATTGCAGTCGGCTTGAATCCCCTATTGCTACCGACTCCTTGCCAAGGTCCACTTACCCAAGCTGACCTTCCATGCCAAGGAATAAGCCAATGGCTGGTCCATCCTTCCCTCTCAACCCCATCCTCCTGCCTTCTCCTCATAACTCCTGACACCCGTAACAATCGATAATCTTTCTATCTCTGCCTTGAAAATGTCCATTGACCTGGCCTCCGCAGCCTCCGTTACTTTTAGTTTTAGTTTGAGAGAATACAGCACCGGGTCCGCGCCGACCAGCGATCCCCGCATATTAACACCACCCTACACACACACTAGGGGCAATTTTTACATTTAAACCAAGCCAATTAACCTACAAAACCTGCACGTCTTTGGAGTGTGTGGGAGGAAACCGAAGATCTCGGAGAAAACCCACGCAGGTCACGGGGAGAACGTGCAAACTCCGTACAGACAGCACCCGTAGTCAGGATCGAACCCGGGTCTCCGGCGCTGCAAGCGCTGTAAGGCAGCAACTCTGCCGCTGCCCCACCGTGACGCCCATCCTGCGCAATGAATTCCACAGATTCACCGCCCTCTGACTAAAGAAATTCCTCCTCATCTCCTTACTAAAGGAACGTCCTTTTATTCTGAGGCTGTGCCCTCTAGTCCTGGACTGTGGATCCCAGCTTGTGGGTAACTAATGCTGATGCAAGTAGACCCAGGTGGAACATACGTACGTAGGCCCAGACGGGAGTGGTGTTCTGAATTACAAGCAGCTGAACAACAAATTAAACCAGACACGTGTAGGAAGGGACTGCTGATGCCAGTTTAAACCGAAGAGAGACACAAAATGCTGGAGCAACTCAGCGGGACAGGCGGCATCTCTGGAGAGAAGGAATGGATGACGTTTCGGGTCGAGACCCTTCTTCAGACTGAAGAAACGTCACCCCTTCCTTCCCTCCAGAGATGCTGCCTGCCCCGCTGAGTTACTCCAGCATTTAGTGTCTCGACGTGGGGAAAACAACAGCCTAACAATTATTATCGTGGATAAAACTATTCCCAGTCCGCCAACTTTAGCGGATAGCTAAATCAAATTCCTTGGAAAAACAAAATGGGAAATTAAACACTGGGCTGCTCCTGCAGTTTTCCTTTTTGCACATATTTCATCTGTTGAACTATTTATGTTGTGGGGAGCGATGTGCCGTGTTTCTATGGAAACCACACGATTTATTAACTCTCTTTCGGTGATGAAGGAAGAATGTTTCACAACAACCCAAGCAGGCTGGGGAACGCCTGTGGATTTTGATCTCAGCCCCACATCCAGGGTTTCTGCAAACAAATAGCCTATCATCGCCTGGATCCACCATGCAGGCAGCGGGTTCTCCCGACAGAGAGCGTAACAATACGCCAGGTGATTGAGGCTGAGAACAGGGTGTTAAGAGATTGACTGTGACCTGTTGACCGCGAGCAATGATATCAGAGTGTGGGTGTTAGTATCCTTGCTCACACTGACATTGCAAACGCACATAGAAACATAGAAACATAGACAATAGGTGCAGGAGTAGGCCATTCGGCCCTTCGAGCCTGCACCGCCATTCAATATGATCATGGCTGATCATCCAACTCAGTATCCCGTACCTGCCTTCTCTCCATACCCTCTGATCCCCTTAGCCACAAGGGCCACATCTAACTCCCTCTCAAATATAGCCAATGAACTGGCCTCGACTACCCTCTGTGCAGGGAGTTCCAGAGATTCACCACTCTCTGTGTGAAAAAAGTTCTTCTCATCTCGGTTTTAAAGGATTTCCCCCTTATCCTTAAGCTGCGACCCCTTGTCCTGGACTTCCCCAACATCGGGAGCAATCTTCCTGCATCTAGCCTGTCCAACCCCTTAAGAATTTTGTAAGTTTCTATAAGATCCCCTCTCAATCTCCTAAATTCTAGAGAGTATAAACCAAGTCTATCCAGTCTTTCTTCATAAGACAGTCCTGACATCCCAGGAATCAGTCTGGTTAGTGGAGAGACTTTCATCAGCAAGGGTTATTATCAAAAGGGCTTCACAGCCAATAAATGAGGCTGTTGTAAAGGAGAAAATAAAACGTAGATACAACTGTGGGCGGCATGGTGGCGTGCGGTAGAGTTGCTGCCTCACAGCGCCAGAGGCCCGGGTTCGATACTGACTACGGGTGCTGCCTGCACGGAGTTTGTACGTTCTCCCCGTGACCTGCGTGGCCTTTCTCCGGGAGCTCCGGTTTCCTCCCACACGCCAAAGACGTACAGGATTTGTAGGTGAATTGGCTTGGTGCAATTGTAAATTGATCCTAGCGCGTGTTGGATAGTGCAAGTGTGCAGGGAGCGCTGGTCGGTGCCGACTCGGTGGGCCGAAGGGCCACAATGCATCTCTGAACTAAAACTAACCTATTCATTCTAAAACAAAAGCATTTGAAAATTCTGTCTGACAGACAAACCAGAACATGGGACAGAAAGGTACAAATGGCCGATTAGCCTGGACCGGTCCAGTATACAGTCTGGTTTAGTTTAGTTTAGCTCAGTGATACAGCACAGAAACAGGCCCTTTGGCCCACCGGGTCCGCACCAACCAATGATCCCCGCACACTAATACTATCCCACACACACTCAGGACAATTAACATTTATACCAAGCCAATTAAACTACAAACCTGTACATCTTTGGAGTGTGGGTAGAAATTGAAGATCTCGGAGAAAACCTACGCAGGTCACAGGGAGAACGTACAAACTCCGTACAGATGGCACCCGTAGTCGGGATCGAACCCGGGACTCTGGCGCTGTAAGTCAGCAACCCTATCGCTGCTCCACCGTGCCGACCATCAAGGCAAGAGCAAATATTTTATGGGATGCCTCAACAGTAATTCCAACCAGGAAGCAAAGTATCTTCAAGGGCCTGTCCCACTGTACGAGGTAATTCAAGAGTTCTCCCGAGTTTCCCCGGATTCGAACTCGGAGAATTACGGTAATAGCTGCTCGTAGGTACTCGGGGATCTCGTGGACATTTTTCACAGTGCTGAAAAAACTTCACGAGTTACCGCGTTTACCCGAGTACCTGCCGTTAGCGTTACGAGCCGCTAGGAGACATCCGCGAGCTCCGACGTAGCCGCTACGTACATTCTACGTACTTCCCACGAGTTTGATTTTTTTCAAACTCAGGAGAGCTCTTGGGTAAACTTGCATCGTAGGACAGGCCCTTTAGTCCTGAACACAAGAGTTCCGATAAAACATCCTTCTCGAGCTCACGTCAAACAGTCCCTCAAAATACATCCTCCTTCGCCCCAGTATAAACTTCCTTTACAATCTCAGCTCTCATCTTTAGATAGTATATCTTATGTAACAAACTGCAGAAACTAATCTTGCCCCGTGCCAAAAACATCAGCTCCAAAATGCATTGTAAACATTCAGAATATTTATTTATGAGTGTGTTGTCACAAGACCTTCAGAAAGATGTGAATGTGATGAATTGGCCATACTTAACGCTGTGGCCAGTTTTTATTTAACTTAAAACTAACACTTGAGATTTATGCTACTCTACAGACACTGTGACTGCTTCAGGTTTGAAGATCAATTTTTAGGCACTGGCCTAGATTCTTCCACCTATTGGTGTCACTGGAACACAACTGCAAAATGGAGAATTGATTTGGACCTGTGCACTGAAGTCCTAGTTCTTGAGAGTTTCACAAGATGGGAGATTGCTGAAAAAGCCAATCGCACTCCAGGCTCCATTTCCCTCTCCCCTGACTCTCAGCCTGAAGAGGGGTCTCAACCCGAAATGTCACCTATTCCTTTTCTCCAGAGATGCTGCCTGACCCGCGGTTATATATAACATATGCATAACATAGAAACATAGAAAATAGATGCAGGAGTAGGCCATTCGGCCCTTCGAGCCTGCACCGCCATTCAATAGGACCATGGCTGATATAACATATAACAGAGAAGAAACATGTAAAATTCTTAAGGGATTGGACAGGCTAGATGCAGGAAAAATGTTCCCGATATTGGGGAAGTCCAGAACCAGGGGTCACAGTTTAAGAATAAGGAACAGGCCATTTTAGGATTGAGATGAGGAAAAACTTTTTCACCCAGAGAGTTGTGAATCTGTGGAATTCTCTGCCACAGAAGGCAGTGGAGGCCAATTCACTGAATTTATTCAAGAGAGAGTTAGGTTTAGCTCTTAGGGCTAAAGGAATCAGGGATATGGGTAGGAAGTAGGAATGGGGTACTGATTTTGGATGATCATCCAACTCAGTATCCTGTACCTGCCTTCTCTTAATACCCCCTGATCCCTTTAGCCACAAGGGCCACATCTAACTCCCTCTTAAATATAGCCAATGAACTAGCCTCAACTACCTTCTGTGGCAGAGAATTCTGTGTAAAAAATGATTTTCTCATCTCGGTCCTAAAAGACTTCCCTCTTATCCTTAAACTGTGACCCCTAGTTCTGGACTTCCCCAACATCGGGAACAATCTTCTTGCATCTAGCCTGTCCAACCCCTTAAGAATTTTGTAAGCTTCTATAAGATCCCCCCTCAAACTTCTAAACTCTAGCGAGTACAAGCCGAGTCCATCCAGTCTTTCTTCATATGAAAGTCCTGCCATCCCAGGAATCAGTCTGGTGAACCTTCTCTGTACTCCCTCTATGGCAAGAATGTTCATAAGTACTAGGAGCAGAATTAGGCCAGGTTGACAAAAATGCTGGAGAAACCCAGCGGGTGCAGCAGCATCTATGGAGCGAAGGAAATAGGCTGTGGCCAGTTGTCTTTGACATTTCCACCCTGGGAAAAAGGTACTGACTGTCTACTCTCTCTATGCCTCTCATATTATTACCTACTTCTATCAGGTCTTCCCTCAACCGCCCAAGTTCCTGAGAAAATAATCTAAGTTTCTTGATCAAATTGCAGCTAAAACTAGAATTTGAAACAAAATGCCATTGTACTTAGTTTAGAGATACAGCACAGAAACTGGCCCTTCGGCCCACCGAGTCCATACCGACCAGCGATCCCTGCACGTTGACACTATCCTACACACACTCGGGACAATTTCTTTTGGCAATTATGCAATTTTAGCAAGCCAATTAGCCTTCATTAAGGCAATTAATACAGGCAGCACCCGTAGCCAGGATCGAACCTGGGTCTCTGGTGCATTCAAGGGCCTGTCCCACTTGCGCGATTTTTTCGGCGATTTCCTGGCACCCGTCATAGTCGCAGCAAGTGGCCGAAATTTTTTAACATGTTGAAAATTCAGTGGCGACCAGAAAAAGGTACGACTCTTTGGGCAATTACTCACGACCATACAGGCGTCACCCCGCGACCTTTTTTTGGTCCCCGCCGGATCCTCAACCCAACCATGACGAGTGCTGGCGGTTGCCGAAAAAATGGCGTAGGTGGGACAGGACGTTAAGGCAGTAGCTCTACTGCTGTGCCATCGTGATGCCCTTCAAGTGCTGGACTTCAAAGTTAAATCTCCAAGAGTGCAGCTTGGATTCCAACTCCTTTTGAAGTGGCACGGTGGCGCAGCAGTAGGGATGCTGCCTTACAGCACCAGAGGCCCGGGTTCCATCCTGAACCACGGGTGCTGTCGGTACGGAGTTTGCGCGTCCTCCCTGTGACCACGTGGGTTTTCTCCGGGTTCCTCCGGTTTCCTCCCACACTCCAAAGACGTGCTGGATTGTAGGTCGATTGGCCTCTGGAAATTGTAAATTGCGCCCGGCATGTCGGATGGTGCCAGCGTACGGGGTGATCGCTGAACCGTCTCTAAAGTCTAAACTCCTGTCGCTCTCTCTCGATCAATGGTCCAGGACTGTGGGCATCGGTCCACTTGTAACCACTAAGATACTGCACTCCTTGGCAGCTTTGAATTTTCCACAGTGCCCAGGAGGGTTTTGAAGCAGCGCACCGGAGTTTATTTATACGAATAACGTCTTGTAAATTTATTTTGGCGCCAACACTCCTTGTGGTCGGCTCCTCAGAGTGCTGGCGCCAGTCCCCTTCAGTTGCTAACTGCCGTCTGGAAGATTTCAAGGCTTGTGAGGAAAAACTAAATGGTGACGTAGATGCCAACCTCTGGGCCTGGACTCGCTGGAGTTTAGAAGGAAGAGGGGGGGGACCTCATTGAAATGTACGGAATAGTGAAAGGCCTGGATAGAGAGGATGTGGAGAGGATGTTTCCACTAGTGGGAGAGTCTAGGACCAGAGGCCACAGCCTCAGAATTGAAGGAAGTTCTATTATTAAGGAGATGAGGAGGAATTTCTATAGTCAGCGGGTGGTGAATCTGTGGAATGCTTTGCCACAGAAGGCTGCAGAGTCCGTCAGTGGATATTTTTAAGGCAGAGATAGATCGATTCTTGATTGGTACGGATGTCAGTGGTAATGGGGAGAAGGCAGGGAAATGGGATTAGGAGGGAGAGATAGATCAGACATGGGGATTAGGGAAGTGTAGCTCAATGGTAGAGGATTGGCTTGCAGATTAAGAGATCTATGGTTCAAATCCGGCTGCCTACTCAAAGGGATGTACTGTATGTTGACTTTTAAGAACAGATCCTCTATCTAGCATTACAGGTGTAGCTTCGGGCTGGTACCATTTTGATCAGGGGGTATGGAGAGAAGGCAGGTACGGGATACTGAGTTGGATGATCAGCCATGATCATATTGAATGGCGGTGCAGGCTCGAAGGGCCGAATGGCCTACTCCTGCACCTATTTTCTATGTTTCTATGTTTCTATGATTGAATGGCAGAGTAGACTTGATGGGCCGAATGGCCTAGTTCTGCTCTTATCCCTGTTGCCAATTCCTCTGGCACTCTGCCTCATTTCTAGGTTTTATTCACGTTGGCTTTGAGAACGATGTCTCATTGTGGCCATTCTGATCAGCCACAAGTCAGCAATCAATCGTTACCTGTGACACCATCTAGCACATCGTGTAACGGAGCTAAACAAATCAACCGGCCAATATCTGGACGACTTGAGGCTGCAACCCTGCAGGAACAGAGGCACAAGGAACTGCGGATGCTGGAATGTGTCGTAACTAATGTGCCAACCAACACATCTCTGGAGGACATGGACCCTACCTCAGACTGAAGAAGGGGGCGCCGTCCTGTGCTGTATGGCTGCCCAACCTGCAGCTGTTAGTTTTTAAATCTTTTTTTATTTTTAGTGAGTTTTAGTGTTTTGTTTTTGGAGCTATAGTCTTTTTTATGTGGGAGGTGGGGGGGGGGGGGGGGGGGAATACTTTTCAGGGTCTCTACCTGGTCGGAGAGGCAGCTTTTCTCCGGGCTGCAATTTCGACCCGTCCTCACGGCCTACCAGCGGGCCTGGAGCGGCGTTTCCTGAGGGGACCGCCTGGAACCTCGGCTTCGGCGGCGGCACAGCGCTGGAGCGCTATCGCGGAGCGGGCGATGCCTTGCCTGGGTCGCCGCGCTGGAGCTCCGGTGAGCTGAAGACCGCCGAGGAAAACATCGCGGAGCTGCGGGACTGTGGAGCGGCCAGCTGCGGGCGGCGGCGCCGAACTTAACATCGGGAGCCTGGGATCTCTTGCTGAGATCGCCAGTGGTGGAGCTCCATCCGGCACAGCCTTGTTGGCTTCGGAAGCCGCGGTCTCGAGTAAGGAGGCGGCCGTTCCAGGTGTCCCAAGCCGCTGTGAGGATTCTCCCGACGCCGGAGCACCATCAGCCGGCGAGAACGGCCTGGAACATCGGAACATCGTAAAGGCAACTGTGGAGGCCTCAATAGGCCCGACTATGGGTGGACATGGGATGGGGACTGGACTTTGTACCTTCCCTCATAATGGGAACCATTGTGGGGGGATGTTTTTATGTTTAAATTTATTTATTATTGTTATGTCTGTATTCTTTCTTTATGTGCTGCATGGCAAGAAGCATTTCACTACACCTAGGTGTACGTGACCAATAAAATAACCTTTGAACCGTTGAACCTTGAGAAGCGTCCCGACTCAAAACGTCGCCTGCCCATGTCTTCCAGAGTTGTTTAAGAAAGAACTGCAGATGCTGGAAAAATCGAAGGTAGACAAAGCATGCTGGAGAAACTCAGCGGGTGCGGCAGCATCTATGGAGCGAAGGAATTGGCGACGTTTCGGGTCTCGACCCTTCTTCAGTCTGAGGTTGGGTCTCAACCCAAAACGTCGCCAATTCCTTCTCTCCATAGATGCTGAGTCTCCAGCATTTTTTGTCCACCATGTCTTACCGAGATTCCATCTGACCCGCTGAGTTACTCCAAATGACCTTTGATGCAGTGTCTGATCAAATCTACTGTAGGTCTATCCATTAATTTATCATTACCCCAAGTACATTCAGCTCAAGAGCTTCATTACCCCAAGTACAAAATTCTTAAGGGGTTGGACAGGCTAGATGCAGGAAGATTGTTCCCGATGTTGGGGAAGTCCAGAACAAGGGGTCACAGTTTAAGGATGAAGGGGAAATCCTTTAGGATCGAGATGAGAAAAACATTTTTCACACAGAGAGTGGTGAATCTCTGGAACTCTCTGCCACAGAAGGTAGTTGAGGCCAGTTCATTGGCTATATTTAAGAGGGAGTTAGATGTGGCCCTTGTGGCTAAAGGGATCAGGGGGTACGGAGAGAAGGCAGGTACAGGATACTGAGTTGGATGATCAGCCATGATCATATTGAATGGCGGTGCAGGCTCGAAGGGCCGAATGGCCTACTCCTGCACCTATTTTCTATGTTTCTATGTTTCTTCAAAGCACTCTACTAAATTGGTCAAACATGATTTCCTGTTCACACGGTGGTGCAGCGGTAGAGTTGCTGCCTTACGGTGCCAGAGACCCGGGTTCGATCCTGACATCGGGTGCTGTCCGTACTGAGTTTGCACGTTCTTCCTGTGGCCACGTGGGCTTTCTCCAGGTGCTCCGGTTTCCTCCCACACTCCAAAGACCTACAGGTTTAGAAACATAGAAACATAGAAAATAGGTGCAGGAGTAGGCCATTCGGCCCTTCGAGCCTGCACCGCCATTCAATATGATCATGGCTGATCATCCAACTCAGTATCCTGTACCTGCCTTCTCTCCATACCCCCTGATCCCTTTAGCCACAAGGGCCACATCTAACTCCCTCTTAAATATAGCCAATGAACTGGCCTCAACTACCTTCTGCGGGAGAGAGTTCCACAGATTCACCACTCTCTGTGTGAAAAACGTTTTCCTCATTTCGGTCCTAAAAGATTTCCCCCTTATCCTTAAACTGTGACCCCTTGTTCTGGACTTCCCCAACATCGGGAACAATCTTCCTGCATCTAGCCTGTCCAACCCCTTAAGAATTTTGTAAGTTTCTATAAGATCCCCCCTCAATCTTCTAAATTCTAGCGAGTACAAGCCGAGTCTATCCAGTCTTTCTTCATATGAAAGTCCTGACATCCCAGGAATCAGTCTGGTGAACCTTCTCTGTACTCCCTCTATGGCAAGAATGCCTTTCTCAGATTAGGAGACCAAAACTGTACGCAATACTCCAGGTGTGGTCTCACCAAGACCCTGTACAACTGCAGTAGAACCTCCCTGCTCCTATACTCAGTGTGTAGGTTACGCAGCCGAAGGTCCTGTTTCCTTATCCCTTATCTAAACTGAACTCCAAAGCTGCTGGTGAAATTCATTGCAAATCAAATTTAAAAACAGAATTGGATAAATATTCATGGGGAAGGAACGAGGGTATGGAACTAATTACAATGGTGTGTCAAAGAGTCAGCATGGGAGTGATGGGCCAGATGGCCTATTCCTCTACTGGGTAATTGTGCTAAATTAATTTTTTGGTAATTTTGACAAAGTCGTTACGTTCCTTGTCATTTAGTTTGAATCCACCGCTTTTCACTTCTGATAAACGTGTAGCGCTGTGAGGAAGGATATCCAACACTGGGGATATTTTCTTTGGAAACAAAGAAAGTGACTGGGAGATATAAAAATATGTGTGAGCTCAGTAACTGTGGGGGAAAGATTGACATTAATTGGTAAAAAGATAAAAGCAAAACAAATCTTCACTCAAAGGCTCGAATGCATTGCCTGTAAGGGTGGCAGAGTTGGAGGCCATTGTTATTGAACACAGTACATAGAACAGTACATGTCCACGTCCATGTTCTCCAAAGATGCTGCCTGACCTGGTGAGTTACTTAAGTACTTGGAGTCCATTTCGATCCTGACCCAGGGCGCTGTCTGTACGGAGTATGTCTGTTCTCTGTGTGACCTGGTACACAGAAATGCTGGAGAAACTCAGCGGGTGCAGCAGCATCTATGGAGCGAAGGAAATAGGCAACGTTTTGTTCTTCAGAAGGGTTTCGGCCCGAAACGTTGCCTATTTCCTCCGCTCCATGCAAAGAGTTGAACAATCTCCACTATAGGAAATAGGCAACGTTTCGGGCCGAAACCCTTCCGGGTTTCGTCCCGAAACGTTGCCTATTTCCTTCGCTCCATAGATGCTGCTGCACCTGCTGAGTTTCTCCAGCTTTTTTGTGTACCTTCGATTTTCCAGCATCTGCAGTTCCTTCTTAAACACTCTGTGTGACCTGCGTGGGTTTTCTCCGATTTCATCCCACACTCCAGGTGTGTAGGTTAATTGGCTTTGGTAAATATTGTAAATTGTCCATAGTGTGTGTCGGATAGTGTTAGCGTGCGGGGATCCCTGGTCGTTGCGGACTCAGTGGGCTGAAGGACCTGCCTCTGTTCTGTATCTCTAAAGTAAACTAAACTAAACTACTTAGACTCCCGTCTCATTCCTCACACAATTATAGCTCGCTCCCTCTGTGGTTGTTACACCGCCCAGATATTCAGACACCAAATGACATCCATCAAATCCTTTGTCTTATTTCTCTAGTGAACTACCGATATATGCATAAACGCATTGGCTTCCTTGCTCCTGAAATTCTCACCAAGTCTGTGCTGAACCTGATGCTAAGGTAAACTAATCTCCTCTGCCTGCATATGATCCATGGCCTGCCATTCACTGCCTATCTCAAAGCCTCATAAACCTCACTATCATATGTGTCTCCATCACCATCCCTGGCAGCATGTTCTAGGCATCCATCACCCTTTGTGTTAAAATCTTGCCCCACACATCACCTTTACATCACCTTCCAGCAGCTATGTAATGCTGAGGCTCTGGACAGGCCTCACATGGAGTATTGTGAGCAGTTTCTGGCCCCATATTTGAGGAAGGATGCTGGAAAGGGTCCAGAAGAGGTTTACGAGAAAGGTCCCAGGAATTAATGGGTTGACATACGATGAGCGTTTGACAACACTGGGCCTGTACTCGCTGGAGTTTAGAAGGATGAGGGGTTACCGCATTGAAACTTACTGAAACATAGAAACATAGAAAATAGGTGCAGGAGTAGGCCATTCGGCCCTTCGAGCCTGCACCGCCATTCAACATGATCATGGCTGATCATCCAACTCAGTATCCTGTACCTGCCTTCTCTCCATACCCCCTGATCCCTTTAGCCACGAGGGCCACATCAAACTCCCTCTTAAATATAGCCAATGAACTGTGGCCTTTTAGGACCGAGATGAGAATTTTTTTTTCACACTGAGTGGTGAATCTCAGGAATTTTCTGCCACAGAAGGTAGTTGACTACCTTCTGTGGCAGAGAATTCCTGAGATTCACCACTCAGTGTGAAAAAAAAAAAATTCTCATCTCGGTCCTAAAAGGTTTCCCCCTTATCCTTAAACTGTGTGACTCCTTGTTCTGGAGTTACCCAACATCGGGAACAATCTTCCTGCATCTAGCCTGTCCAACCCCTTAAGAATTTTATACGTTTTTGTAAGATCTTAGTGAAAGGCCTGGATAGGGTGGATGTGGAGAGGATAGTCTAGGACCAGAGGTCAGAGCCTCATAATAAAAGGATGTTCCTTTATGAAGGAGATGAGTAGGAATCTCTTTAGTCAGAATTTCTTTAGTGGTGAATCTATGGAGTTCATTGCCACAGATGACTGCGGAGGCCAAGTCAATGGAGATTGAAAGCGTGACTTGCCCCTCAGACGTTTCCCCCATTATCTTCCCCAATTAAAATTTTATAACCAATTGCGAGTTCCTGAAGAATGTGTCACAAGTGTGGAAAAAGTCTCATAACTTGCAGACATTGTTCTCAGCTCAGACTGTAATACTTGCTGTTAGGGATTCAAGGGGACAATTTTGTAAATTGACAATAACATTTCAGGAGCAAGGAAGCCAATGCGTTTATGCGTCTGTAGTTCACTAGAGAAATAAGACAAAGGATTTGATGGATATCATTTGGTTTCTGAATATGTGGCTCGTGTGGAGAGAGCTCAGGGTGGAGAGAGCTATAACTGTGAGAGGAAAGAGTCTGAGTAGTTTAGTTTAGTTTATAGATTCAGCACAGAAACATGTCCCTCGATCCCCGCACACTAACACTATCCGACACACACTATGGACAATTTACAATATTTACCAAAGCCAATTAACCTACAAACCTGTACGTCTTTGGAGTGTGGGAGGAAACCGGAGCACCCGGAGAAAACCCACGCAGGTCACAGAGAGAACGTGCAAACTCCGTACAGACAGCTTCGGTAGTCAGGAAGTCAGCAACTCTACCGCTGCGCCATTGTGGGACAGCGTGGGTGTCTCCAGGTGCTCTGTTTTCCTTCGACATGAACATGGGTCGAGACCCACAACGTCACCTATCCACGTTCTCCAGTATTGCTGCTTGAGCTGCTGAGATACTCCAGCACTCTGTGCCCTTCTGTGTATTAACCAGCATCTGCAGATCCACATTTCTGCATGTATCAGTTTAGTTTAGAGATACAGCCTACAGACCTGTACGTCTTAGGAATGAGGGAGGAAACCGGAGCATCCGGAGAAAACCCACGTGGTCACAGGGAGAACGTACAAACTGTGTACAGACAGCACCCATGGTCAGGATCGAACCTGGGTCTCTGACACTGTAAGGCTGCAATTCTGCCGCTGCGCCCACATTTGGTGTTTGAAAATCTGGATAGTGTTGTTATTACAGTGGGCAGAGCACTTTAACTGTCAATGGAACAAGACTGAGGCAGTCTGAGTAGTTTAACGTCTATCTTCAACAATAGAATGTAACTACTTCAGCACAGGGAATATAAAGCAGTGCTGCCCGGATCCCACAGAGATACAATGCAAAGGTAACCAGTGGGTGTTGAGATTCCAAACACACTAAAATGCAGGGCCAAACACAGGCAGGTGGGACTAGTGTAGATGGGGCATGTTGGCCGGTGTGGGCAAGGTGGGCCAAAGAGCCTGTTTCTAATATGTGATTGGAGCAGAATCAGGCCATTTGGCCCATCAAGTCTACTCCGCCATTCAATGATGGCTGATCTATCTCTTCCTCCAAACCACATTCTCCTGCCTTCTCCCCATAACCCCAGACACACGTACTAATCAAGAATCTATCTATCTCAGCCTTAAATATATCCCCTGGCTTGGCCTCCACAGCCTTCTATGGCAATGAAATCCTCTGATTCACCACCCTCTGACTAAAGAAATTGCTTCTCATCTCCTTCCTAAAGGAACGTCCCTTAATAAACATTGGATCTTCTCACCAAACCAAGGAACATTCACTCCGCCAAATACAACTGGGGAAAAGTAGATATCCCGATTTAGGAAACACCTTGCTACAAGTAAGTGAGGAACACACACACACACACACACTGAAGAGTGGCCAGAACCTTCAAGATGTTTAAATGGATGGTTCAGTATTGCTGGCCTGGAGCCAACAGAATATATCCATGAATTACCCAATTGATAATGGTGGCAACATTCCAACACCGATACATTAGTGAAATGAAGCTTGGTTCCGGCATAACAAGGCATGACACAGGAATAACTGACCATCAATTTCATGCCATAAACTTGGAGAAAGTTCTGGACACTTTAACCGTAGAGTAATCTGTACTTTTTGATTTTAAATGTCACTCCACTTCTAATCATTAAACCGTGAAGACCCACTCCGATGGGTCATTTAAATCTGGGCTGTTTACAGACAGGAGGGACGTCTGCAGACTTGGGCGGGGCGGTGGCGCAGAGGTAGAGTTGCTGCCTCACATCACCAGAGACCTGGGTTCGATCCCGACTACGGGTGCTGTCCGGACGGAATTTGTACGTTCTCACCATAACATTGGGTGTTATAACAACAGGTCCCATCTGCACTGGTCAAGTTTGAAACAAGTTTATTCATGGACCCCTTGAGATGGACAGTCATCTCGTTTTCGAGGGGGTCCAACATAGAACATACAGCACAAGACATAACATACATAGAGGCTCTCATTGACCCACCTACCCACACACCAATCCCAAAACCCCTCCATCCCCACTTGTTATAGTTTATAACAATTGTTAATTGGCTTTACATATCCAATAATAATAATAGTTCTGTGTTACAGCATAATGTTGATGCATAATACCATATACCACCTATCATACATCGTACGTTAATACATACTATCAACATTATTACATGATATATTATTTCATGATATTGTGACATAATACAATATAAGACCTTGTTACACTATGCAATACAATAATACATAAGTGTAATGGCCATGCATATACAATAGTTATGCCAAATGATCACACACAGAGCAAGCTAGATAAAGGAGCTCGAAGACTCTAATACTAGAAACGTACATGGTTTTATAAGGAAGGGTAAAAGTGTATTTTTAAATAGACGAAATGAGCTAATAGTTCTTATGTAGGTAGAGTTGCTGCCTCACATCACCAGAGACCTGGGTTCGATCCCGACTACGGGTGCTGCCCGTACGGAATTTGTACGTTCTCCCCATAACATTGGGTGTTATAACAACATGTCCCATCTGCATAAGTCAAGTCAAGAGAGTTTATTGTTGTGTGTCCCAGATAGGACAATGAAATTCTTGCTTTGCTTCAGCACAACAGAATAGTGAAGGCATCAATAAATCTTCTTCTGCAGTTGTATAGGGCTCTGGTGAGACCACATCTGGAGTATTGTGTACAGTTTTGGTCTCCTAATTTGAGGAAGGACATCCTTGTGATTGAGGCAGTGCAGCGTAGGTTCAAGAGATTGATCCCTGGGATGGCGGGACTGTCATATGAGGAAAGATTGAAAAGACTAGGCTTGTATTCACTGAAGTTTAGGGGGGATCTTATAGAAACATATAAAATTATAAAAGGACTGGACAAGCTAGATGCAGAATAAATGTTCCCAATGTGGGGCGAGTCCAGAACCAGGGGCCACAGTCTTAGAATAAAGGAGAGGTCATGTAAGACTGAGGTGAAAAAACGTTTTCACCCAGAGAGTTGTGAATAAATGGAATTCCCTGCCACAGAGGTCAGTGGAGGCCAAATCACTGGATGGATTTAAGGGAGAGTTAGATAGAGCTCTAGGGGCTAGTGGAGTCAAGGGATATTAGGGAGAAGGCAGGTACGGGTTATTGATAGGGGACGATCAGCCATGATCACAGTGAATGGCGGTGCTGGCTCGAAGGACCGATTGGCCTCCTCCTGCACCTATTTTCTATGTTTCTATGTTTCTAACCCGTGGGTTTTCTTCAAGATCTACAGTTTCCTCCCACACTCCAAAGAAGTACAGGTATGTAGGATAACTGGCTTGGTGTATGTGTAAACTGTCCCTAGTGTGTGTAGGATAGTGTTAGTGTGCGGGAAATCGCTGGTCGGCATGGACTTGGTGGGACGAAGGGCCTGTTTCCGTGCTGTATCTCTAAACTAAACTAAACAAAATAATTTTGTGCAGGAAGGAACTGCAGATGCTGGTGTATATCAAAGATAGAGACAAAATGCGGGAGTAACTCAGCGGGACAGGCAGCATCTCTGGAGAAAAAGAATATGTAACGTTTCGGGTCGGGACCCTTCTTCAGACTCCAGTTCTTCAGACGATAACTTTGACTGGACTAGCCGTGCAACCTGTTTCTCTCACGGTTCACAGACCCGCCGGCTGCCTGCCACTTTTGCGGGCTGGAAGAGTCTGTGTCCAATACAATACGGTTTTATTTATCACATTGCACATAAAGTGCAAGTGAAATGAATTTGCCAAATGCCTCGTGCATATGGAGTGTGTGAGGTTGCAGCCCCAGTTCCATTAACTAAAGGGGCTGCACCTTGCCTTCTGGCCAGGGGCGGAAAACCCGGGGGGGTCAGAGGGGACACGTCCCCCCCATGTTTTGAGAGGTGGGGGACATCCCCCCCAAGTTTTTGTGATCCAGATTTTAAAACCCGATGAAATCTCCGCTTTCCGCGAGACAGTGGGGGTGGGACTGATGATCGACGGTGCCGATTGGACGAGAGAGACGTCGGTCAGCAGGCAATGGGGGCGGGACATGATGATTCAACACGATGATTGGAGGAGAGAGGTGTGGGGAGGGGGGGGTGGGACTGAGGATAGAGTGCGGTGATTGGAGGAGGGAGACGTGGCACAGACCTGCTCCTCATCCACAGCCAGGATCGATCCCGGCCGGCTCTCCGGCGCTGTCCCGAGCGCCCCCACGGGTGGCCAGAGAGGTCGGGAGTCAGACGCGAGCGGTGCCCCAGGCCCACAGCCAGCGCAGAGAAGCAGCGCTAAATCCAGCTCAACTCTGCCTGTCCCGCCAGGTGAACCTACAGCCCTTCCTTGGCTTGCGGGAAATATGGCCAGCGCGGAGAAGCAGCGCTGGTGTCCCGTCAGTCCAGACAGGGATGTAGTTAACCCGGTGAGACAGGCAGAGTTGAGCTGCATTTAGAGCTGGATTGAGCCTCTGAAGCCTCGCGTGTGTGTGTGTGAGTGTGCAAATGCGCGCGTGGCCGCCAAAACATTATGTCCCCCGGTCCCCTCCATGTTTTGATAGCGAGTTCCGCTCTTGCTTCTGACTGCACTTCACACCCACCATCCTCATCTTTGGACACCCCTGTGCATAGGGGACAGGGTAGGGCCAAAGATGGCTTGGTTGGGTTCGCTCCCGGGCCTGGCCAAGCTGGCCATCCGCGAGTCATGGCGCCAGACGTTTCGGGTCGAGACCCTTCTTCAGACTGGTCAGGGACAAGGGAAGCGAGAGATGTTGACGATGGTGTGGAGAGATAAAGAACAATGAATGAAAGATATGCAAAAAAGTTACAGTGATAAAGGAAACAGGCCTTTGTTAGCTGTTTGTTGGGTGAAAACGAGAAGCTGGTACGACTTGGGTGGGGGAAGGTATCTATCTTTGGTTTAAACCAGCATCTGCTGTTCCTTCCCACACAGTTAAATAAATGAGCTAGATTGATATTTTATTAGATTACATTGGTCTCAACACTTCACCAAAGTACAAATTAACATGGAACATTTCAAAGGCCAGCGAGTGTATTAAAAGTTGGGAAATAACTTTGCTGAAATAAATAATAGTGAGATTAAACGAGAACTTACCAGTTTGAAGTTTGATCTTGATTTTATGAGAAGTTACGATGAGCGATTACGTGAAGAAGGGCCGTCCGTCTGCGTGCGCGTCAATCTTCAAAGCAGCGGTGTTAAATCACAGATAAAAAAGAAGACCTGAGAATAGTAAGATTGTGAAAAACTTGAACTTCCATATGACCTTGATAATATGAGGGTGGGAGCGGTGGGCACGTAATCGCTCATCGTAACTCCTCGTAAAATCAAGATCAAACTTCAAACTGGTAAGTTCTCGTTTAATCTTACTATTTTACTTCGGAGTCACGTGAGTGACTACGTGAAGATTTCAAAGCTCTGTGATTTTACGCCAGTTACGAATCCAGGCGTCACACACTGAATGGATTGACCATGGATGCGTGTAATCATTAAAGCATTCAGACATTACGTAGTTAAGTAAAGAAACTGATGCTTTAAATGAAAGAAAAGTTTTTTTTAAAGTTACCCCTCCCAACCTTGGGGGGGGGGGGGGAAACTAAGGGACAGAACTTAAAATGGTACATGCAAACACCCCCAGTCCGGTTATAGGTTTGTTATAAAACCGGTGGACCGTTATTTCATTCGTCCATCCTGCAGCCACTTGGATGTCGTCAAGGGGAACGTCCATAGCTCTTGCTGCCGACGTAGATGCAGCCCTGGTGGAGTGAGATTTAACCATATAAATGTTTACTCCTGCTACCGCCATTACCTCTTTTGACCATCTGGAGATGGTTTGAGTTGACACCTTTTGGTGTGGTTTTTTTATGGCTGATGAGGATCGATTGTTCTGAGCCTCTGAGATTCTCCTTAACTCTCAGATAATGGTGTAGGTATGTTACCACCCACACAACCGTTGGTCCTCTGGATATGCCAAGAACTGGATCTCCATCCCTGGCATTCCTGGCCTGCTCTGTTTTATCAGGTTCCTGATTAGGAATGTTATGTTGTTCATATTGGTGGTCATGTAGTCCAACCGTAGCTTTTGCAGTGTCTGGACTCTTTGTCAGCATACCATCTTCAGGGTTAGTTATAGGTGGTCCCCACTGTCAAAGTAGGGCTTGTACCACGCTCACATCCCATGTGTCAGTGTACCTTGGCCTTGGAGGTCTTAAATTGTAAATTCCCTTCATGAATTTTGTTGTAAAGGGGTGCGTTCCTATCGAACTGTGCCCTGCTTCCGGCATCAGATTGAAGGAGAGTGCGCCTCTGGCACTATAGATGCACTATAACTTAGTTTATAGTTATAGTACAGTTGATAGGAACTCCAAGACATCCGTTATCCGAACTGTGTTGTGTTTGTTCGGACAGTCCTATGCCTTGAAATGGCCTCCTCAGAATCTGCAGACCAACAAGTTAATACGTTCGTGTAGTGGATGATTGCTCCCTGTAACTGGGTTCACTAGGAGGTCCCTGCTCTTGGGTACAGCCATTACTGGCTGGACTATAATTCCCAAAATTTTTGGGGACCAGGCTTGAGTAGGCCAATCTGGCACTGCCAATATGCCTGTGGCTTAGTCTTGCTTGATTTTTGTCAAGCATCGGTTTGAGACAAATTGGCGTAAAGCATACATAAACATTCCTCCCCAATTGAGGGAGAAAGCATCCACTGCCTTGCTCCTGGATCCAGCTCGCAGGACACATATCTGGGTAACTAATGGTTAGTCTAGATGCAAACGGATCAACATCTGGTATGCCAAATCGTGTAGTTATTTTGTTAAATACTGTCTGATTCAACATCCATTCTGTGTTGTTATTAAACATTCATGATCCAGCATCTCTCACCATGTTATATCTACCTCGTAGATTTCCCAAATATTCCTCTCGATACACCAGTGCCAAATGAGGTTCGACAATCTGTCGTAAGATACAGATTTTACACCACCCTTGTTAATGGATATATGCCACCGCAGTGGTGTTATCAATCTGAATTTGAACAAGCACAGGTTGCATGTTGCTACAGAGAACCTTGAGTCCATATTGTGCCCCCAACAATTCTGGGTAATTGATTCCATGTGTTGGGGAATTACAGACTCCTGCTCATTCCATCTGCCCCCACAGCTTTAGACTGTGTTGGTGTCTCCCCATCCTTAGCCGCTTGCATAGGTCTGAAGAACCCTCGATGGCTTTCGAGCAAAATTTCCCTGAGCTGTCTCCCATTCGTTATCCACCATAGTTATTCAATAATGGCCTCTGCTGGCAATCCATAGTTTGCCAATTTGGCCTGTATGTAATCTGAGTGTTCATTCCTTTGCTTGCTGTAAGTTCTGGTAATGCAAAGGCCCGTGCTGCTGGGAATGCAGCTACTATTTGCCAATTACACTCGCTGTTTGCCTGATAGATGGCTAGAATTTGACTATCAGGTCATTGCAGGCTTAATTAATATTGTCGTTTGCCCCTAGGCAAAGTCGCCAACATATTTACTGTTTTTGATAGTAAATTCTAGGTAATCAATTACCCTTGTAGGTGTCAATTTTGATTTAACTGGATGGATGAGGTAACCAATTCTTTCAAACAGGGTTTTGGTTTGCTTGACTCATGCTTCTGCCAACTCTTGGTGACTCCAAAATGAAAATGTCCTCCAAATATGCCATTACTATGTGGTTTTGAGACCTTTGTAGGCCCAGAATTGGTTTCCGTAGTTTTGCCAATAGTCTAGGAGCTGATGTCAACCCATTTGGCAGATCCATACCATCCAGTTAAACTTCAAATATCTCCTGTTCTTAGTGAATAGACACCGAATAGTATGCATCTTTGAGGTCGATGCATGCCATGTGACCATTCTATAGGAAGCTCCTATAAAACAGTAGTTAAACCGTAACAAAATTACTGTTTCTAAAAGTCTATACTGCACAAATGAGTTACACCTGGATGAAGTGACATCCTCCATCTGTCACATGTCCTGAATGGCAATCCTGCCCAAAAATACTGGGCCTGCCTCGAAGACAATTCCAGTCCGAGTTCCAAGTCTGCTTGGAACCTGTGTATGTTGTGCAGTAAAATTATCACGTTATTATCTGTTTTTAAAACCCCGTTCTGAAATTTCTTGTTATTGTCATTTTGAACAAGAACACAAGAGTAAATTACTTACTTACCTCCGACTATGTTCCTATTCTTCTGCTTGTCCCTGGGAAGGTTTCCCCCCCTCTCTTTGTACTCTGATTCAGAGTGGTTTCTTCCACATGTAGTTCCCCCTTCCATGGGGAAGACCAAAGATCTTTGGGGAAGACATTGGGCTGCCGGCACCGGCACTGCTGTAGGCCGTGCTGATACTGCTCCCTCCCTTTGGAGCAGATTATTGTTGGAGCAACTTCTCCATGAATTGCTCCATGTGGGAGAAGTCGTCCTCAGACGCTCTCCGTTGAGGGAGGGTATCCCTCTTCCCCGGACTCATCTGAGTCAGCGGGTTCGTTTAGACTTGCGGGTGGCATTACGTCCCGCAGGTCAACCATGGAGCTCCTGCTCCCGCACAAAGTCTCCTGCCGATTCTGCTGTCGGCGCTAATGCCGGGAACAAGACCGTCGCCCGTTATTTGGAAAGCTGCGGTCTTCGGCAGCCGACATCCCCGCGGGCCGTCTCCTCGACATCTGGGCTCTGAAAAAAACTTCAAGCCCGAAAGAACGCAGGTAAGTGATTCAACTTCCCTTACCTGCTCATCCCGACGGCCTGGGAGGACTCAGTGCCTGCCAGTCCGTCGTGCGTGTTGCGTTCAGACGTAATGACGCGCACGCAGACGGACGGCCCTTCTTCACGTAGTCACTCACGTGACTCCGACGTAAAATCAAGGCTCTCTCCACACCATTCTCCTTATTGGACACCATGTTTTGTGCTGGGATATAGTGCATGAGTTGGAGATGACACAATAATACATCTAGATTTTACAACTGAAGACTGCAACAACCAGGTTCAGGAATAGCTACTTCCCCACAGCCATCAGGCTACTAAACCTGGCTCGGACAAAACTCTGATTATTAATAACCCATTATCTGTTATTTGCACTTCATCAGTTTATTTATCCATGTGTGTATATATTTATATTATGGTATATGGACACACTGATCTGTTTTGTAGTAAATGCCGACTATGTTCTGTGTGCTGAAGCAAAGCAAGAATTTCATTGTCCTATACAGGGACACATGACAATAAACTCACTTGAACTTGAACTTGGAACTTGAGTTAAGATAGTAAAATGCTGGAGTAACTCAGCGGGACAGGCAGCATCTCTGGAGAGAAGGAATGGGTGACGTTTCGGGTCAAGACCCTCCTTTAGTTTAGCGACACAGCGCCGAAACAGGCCCTTCGGCCCATCGAGTCCGCACCGACCAGCGATCCCCGCACATTAACACTATCCCACACACATTAGGGATAATTTATATTTATACAATGCCAATTAAGTTACCTACAAACCTGTACATCTTGGGAGTGTGGGAGGAAACCGAAGATCCCGGAATAAACCCATGCGGGTCACGGGGAGAACGTGCAAACTCCGTACAGCCAGCACCCGTAGTCAGGATGGAAGTCGGGTCTCTGGCGCTGTGAAACAGAGCAGCAAGCTTCATACCTAACAAGTGGCAGAGCTCAGTCTCCAGCGTGATAAAGGACCTTCAACTTCATCCACCTACTAGTTCATCAGACTGACAACATTCCACAAGATCAGGAATACCTACTATTGATTTAAACATGGAGGACCACATCCAGTTAACCCAAGCACCCATAGGCACGTCAACCAGAAGCTACCAACCTGGAAATTATTTCATTCCACACGGCACTTCATAAAACCCCTGTCTCACGGAGCGGGTCCACCCACGAGTGATCCCGAGTTTAAAACAAATCAAACTCGTGGCAATCACGTAGAATTAACGTAGCGGGAACGTCGGAGCTCGTAACGCTAACGGCAGGTACTCGGGAAACTTGTTAACTCGTGAAAATCTTTCAACATGGTGAAAGATTTCCACGAGTCAAATTTACTCTTGAAGTTAAAACTTTAAACTTTTAAACTCGTTGTAAGAACGTAGCTTAAGGATAAGGGGGAAATCCTTTAGGACCGAGATGAGAAGAAACTTTTTCACACAGAGAGTGGTGAATCTCTGGAACTCTCTGCCACAGAGGGTAGTTGAGGCCAGTTCATTGGTTATATTTAAGAGGGAGTTAGATGTGGCCCTTGTGGCTAAAGGGATCAGGGGGTATGGAGAGAAGGCAGGTACGGGATACTGAGTTGGATGATCAGCCATGATCATATTGAATGGCGGTGCAGACTCGAAGGGCCGAATGGCCTACTCCTGCACCTATTTTCTATGTATCTATGTATCTATGTAGTAGCCCGTGAGTTAATGTACTGACTCGTGAGTCTACCGTGGGCACTCTAACTCAGCGGGACAGGCGGCATCTCTGGAGAGAAGGGATGGGTGACGGGATGATGTTCCCAAAATTCTGCTGCGTCTTTGTGTTACTCCAGCACTGTGTGTTCACTTTTTGTCAACCAGCATCTGCCCTTTCTTGTGTATGACAGCAAGGGATTGGACTACCCTGCCAGCCAGCATCAGAGATCTCCAAAATATCAACACATGCAAAGGTGCAACTCCAGAAGCATCTCCATCTCGACTGGCACGCCCACCGCCAACTAGAGCTTGCAGCGTACTACATCCAGATCCAGATCCAGTAAGGCAGCACCTCTACCGCTGCACCACCGTGCCTCCCCACTGCCCAGATCCCCTTCACTGGCTTTACATTTTAATCCTCCCCTCTCCTTATCTGACTAACACTCTGCCTTCCTCGACCCCACAACCAGGTAAACCTGAGCAGCCAGCACCCATCTAAACCACCGCAGAAAATTGCAGACCGCTCCCGACCCCCCTGAGTCTGGTCTGGGTTTTCCCTGCTTGATATCTCACAGGCATCAAAGGGATTGAAAACCCAAGGAGATAAATCTTCTCGATTACTGCACTATATGTAACAGCAATAAAGAACTCATCAGTGCTTCACCACGTGCCAAGTAAAATAGCATTGCAAAAGACACATGGAAAATACATGTGCACCGTGGGCACTCTAACTCCCATCCCCCCGCCCTCGGGCTCCTCCTCCTCCCTTTTTCCTTCCTTCTCCCCCCCACCCCCCATCAGTCTGAAGAAGGGTTTCGGCCCGAAACGTGGCCTATTTCCTTCGCTCCATAGATGCTGCTGCACCCGCTGAGTTTCTCCAGCATTTTAGTGTACCTTCGATCTTCCAGCATCTGCAGTTCCTTCTTGAACACTCCCCTCTTCTTTACTGCTTGAGCTGCAACCAGGGAGACGTTGGAACATGTGGATGACTTTCATTTCACTTGCACATCTTGTATGTGTATGTGACAAGTAAAACTTGGCTTGACTTGGGGACCTGGAGTATTGAGGTGCACATGGCCAGTTGTGGCTCAGCTGGTGAAATGCAGAGACTGTGCCAGTGCACAGTATTTCAATGTCGCCCCCCCCCCCCCCCCCATTCAGGGAGAACCGGACCCCCCTCTAGGGTGGGGGGCGTGGGGGGTCAGGCAGCATCTGTGGAGAAGATAGACACAAAGGATAGACCCAGTCAAGGGATATGGGGAGAAGGCAGGAATTGATTGGGGATGATCAGCCGTGATCACAGTGAATGGCGGTGCTGGCTCGAAGGGCCAAATGGCCTCTACTCCTGCACCTATTGTCTATTGTCTATTGCCCATTGTGGGCACATAAACTCTTTCTCTCCGTCTCTGGACAGACAATGCTTCCTCTTTATTAACGTCGTACTTGGATCAACGTCAAGAAAAGACAAGTTCTGTGCGTAGCCTCATAGTCACACACACACGGAGCCAATCAGATCAATGAGATTGGTGGCGCAGCGGTAGAGTTGCTGCCTCACAGCGCCGGAGACCCGGGTTCAATCCGGACTTCGGCTGCTGTCTGTGTGGAGTTTGCATGTTAACCATATAACCATATAACCATATAACAATTACAGCACGGAAACAGGCCATCTCGGCCCTACAAGTCCGTGCCGAACAACTTTTTTCCCTTAGTCCCACCTGCCTGCACTCATACCATAACCCTCCATTCCCTTCTCATCCATATGCCTATCCAATTTATTTTTAAATGATACCAACGAACCTGCCGCCACCACTTCCACTGGAAGCTCATTCCACACCGCTACCACTCTCTGAGTAAAGAAGTTCCCCCTCATGTTACCCCTAAACTTCTGTCCCTTAATTCTGAAGTCATGTCCTCTTGTTTGAATCTTCCCTATTCTCAAAGGGAAAAGCTTGATCACGTCAACTCTGTCTATCCCTCTCATCATTTTAAAGACCTCTATCAAGTCCCCCCTTAATGTTTTCCCCGTGACCTGCGCGGGGTTTCCCCGGGTGCTCCTCCTGCACCTATTTTCTATGTTTCTATGAAGAAATGAAGAAGGGTCTCGACCTGAAACGTCACTCATTCCTTCTCTCCAGAGATGCTTCCTGACCCGCTGAGTTACTCCAGCATTTTGCGTCCACCTTTGGTTTAAACAAGCATCTGAAGTTCCTCCGTGCATCTATCGCTTTAATTACACCGCCGTCTTTTGTGTAATTGAATTCTCCAGATGACTGGCTGCACACACTGCCTTCTGCTTATGTGGAGAGTGAGCGGGCAACGTTGTTTGCTCTGCCCTTTGTCTGTCTGCACCGCCGCGCACAGCCAAAGGCCTGGCCCCTTGGAGCAGTGCCAGGGACAACAATGGCAGCAGTGGCCGCTGTTCTCTTTAGCAGCTGCCTCTCTGCCAGATGCTGCAACTTGGGGACTGGCAACTGGCCGGCGGAGCGGTGGGCAGGGAATGTGCAGGAGAAAACTGCAGATGCTGGTTTAATTCGAAGGTAGACTCAAAATGTTGGAGTAACCCAGCGGGACAGGCAGCATCTCTGGAGAGAAGGAACATGTGACGTTTCGGGTCGAGACCCTTCTTCATTTTTTCAGTCTCGACCCGAAATGTCGCCCATTCCTTCTCTCCAGAGATGTTGCCCGTCCCACTGAGTTACTCCAACATTTCGTGCCTACAGCTGCAGGAAATGCAGCGCTGAGCGCAATAGCCTTTTATCTTTTAGTTTAGAGATACTAAACTATTTTTAGTTTAGAGATACAGCGCAGAAACAGGCCCTTCGGCCCACCCAGTCCGTGCCGACCAGTGATCACCCCGCACATTAACACTATCCTACACACACTAGGGACAATTTAATAATAATAATAATAATAATGGATGGGATTTATATAGCGCCTTTCTAATACTCAAGGCGCTTTACATCGCATTATTCATTCACTCCTCAGTCACACTCGGTGGTGGTAAGCTACTTCTGTAGCCACAGCTGCCCTGGGGCAGACTGACGGAAGCGTGGCTGCCAATCTGCGCCTACGGCCCCTCCGACCACCACCAATCACTCACACACATTCACACACAGGCAAAGGTGGGTGAAGTGTCTTGCCCAAGGACACAACGACAGTATGCACTCCAAGCGGGATTCGAACCGGCCACCTTCCGGTCGCCAAACGAACACTTAGCCCATTGTGCCATCTGTCGTCTGTCGCCACATACACCAAGCCAATTAACCTACATACCTGTCCGTCTGGAGTGTGGGAGGAAACCGGAAGATCTTGGAGAAAACCCACGCAGGAGAGAGAAAACGGGGAATTACAGACCAGTTAGTCTAACATCGGTAGTGGGGAAACTGCTAGAGTCAGTTATTAAAGATGGGATAGCAGCACATTTGAAAAGTGGTGAAATCATTGGACAAAGTCAGCATGGATTTATGAAAGGTAAATCATGTCTGACGAATCTTATTGAATTTTTCGAGGATGTAACTAGCAGAGTGGATAAGGGAGAACCAGTAGATGTGTTGTATCTGGACTTACAGAAGGCTTTCAACTTGGTCCCACATAAGAGATTAGTATACAAACTTAAAGCACACGGTATTGGGGGTTCAGTATTGATGTTGATAGAGAACTGGCTGGCAAACAGGAAGCAAAGAGTAGGAGTAAATGGGTCCTTTTCAGAATGGCAGGCAGTGACTAATGGGGTACCGTAAGGCTCAGTGCTGGGACCCCAGCTATTTACAATATATATTAATGATTTGAACAAGGGAATTGAATGCAACATCTCCAAGTTTGCGGATGACACGAAGCTGGGGGGCAGGGTTAGCTGTGAGGAGGATGCTAGGAGGCTGCAAGGTGACTTGGATAGGCTGGGTGAGTGGGCAAATGCATGGCAGATGCAGTATAATGTGGATAAATGTGAGGTTATCCACTTTGGTGGCCAAAAACAGGAAAGCAGACTGTTATCTAAATGGTGGCCGATTAGGAAAAGGGGAGATGCAACGAGACCTGGGTGTCATGGTACACCAGTCATTGAAAGTAGGCAAGTAGGTGCAGCAGGCAGTGAAGAAAGCAAATGGTATGTTAGCTTTCATAGCAAAAGGATTTGAGTATAGGAGCAGGGAGGTTCTACTGCAGTTGTACAGGGTCTTGGTGAGACCACACCTGGAGTATTGCGTACAGTTTTGGTCTCCTAATCTGAGGAAGGACATTATTGCCATGGAGGGAGTGCAGAGAAGGTTCACCAGACTGATTCCTGGGATGTCAGGACTTTCATATGAAGAAAGACTGGATAGACTCGGCTTGTACTCGCTAGAATTTAGGAGATTGAGGGGGGATCTTATAGAAACGTACAAAATTCTTAAGGGGTTGGACAGGCTAGATCCTTTAGGACCGAGATGAGAAGAACTTTTTTCACACAGAGAGTGGTGAATCTCTGGAACTCTGCCACAGAAGGTAGTTGAGGCCAGTTCAATGGCTATATTTAAGAGGGAGTTAGATGTGGCCCTTGTGGCTAAAGGGATCAGGGGGTATGGAGAGAAGGCAGGTACTGGATACTGAGTTGGATGATCAGCCATGATCATATTGAATGGCGGTGCAGGCTCGAAGGGCCGAATGGCCTACTCCTGCACCTATTGTCTATGTTTCTATGTAACGTGACAAATGTAGAAACTCCGTACAGAGAGCAGCCTTAGTCGGGATTGAACCCAGGGCTCTGGCGCTGTGAGGCAGCAGCTCGACAGCTGCACCACCACACTGCACAGTTACAGCCGTCAAGATGCTAGGCCCGAAACACAAAGAACCGGAGTAACTCAGCGTGTCAGGCAGCATTGGAGGATGATGACGTTTTCGATCAGGACCCTTCTGCAGGCAGATACCTTCTTTAGACTTTTTAGCAGAATCTTTAGCCCCAGAAGTGCAGCGTTTCTGAGATTTAATTTCTGCAACAAATTATATCTCAGCCAAAAGATGAATACTGCCAGAGAGGACGAGAGAAACATACCAAAATAAAAATTGCACGGGATGATAAATGTCGTGGCGGCAGGAGATGTAATCATTCAGAGGATAACTGCATCATTTCTCCACAGTACTTGCAATAGCCTCAAGCACTGCCAACTGATCGGGTCTTCAGGGGACAATGGGCTTCTCGAGTACTGCTGTGATTGCAGAGGCAGAGACACAGACAAAGGACAGGTACAAAACGCTGGAGTAACTCAGCGGGACAGGCAGCATCTCTGGAGAGAAGAAATGGGTGTTGAGACCCTTGTTGTGTCTATCGTTGGTTTAAACCAGCATCTGCAGTTCCATCTTACACACAGACAAAGGAAATGTTCCCCACTCCACTGCCAGGTTTGACTGCCTTCCAGGTGATCACGCTCCCACATAAGGCCAGTGCGATAGGAAAATCGCCTCTGAAGAACCAATCTTCGGAGTCTGAGGAAGAGACTATGAAGAGCCTGAAGCAGAGCTTCTCCCAGCCAACTATGATATATTCTGCATTTTCATTGAACTCCATTCCCTTTGTCCTATTTTCACACCTTACACTTCCTTATCTATGTATCTCCCTCTCCCCTGACATCAGTCTGGACAAGGGTCCCGACCCAAAACGTCACCCATTCCTTCCCTCCAGAGATGCAGCCTGTCCCGCTGAGTTACTCCAGCATTCTGTGTCTATCATCCTTGTTTTAAGGTTCGATTCAAGGGACCGCAGCATCTCTGGAAAGAGACATCTTCGGTTGGTACCCCTCTTCACAAGTTCACAAGTTATTGGAATTGAATTAGGCCATTCGGCCCATCGAGTTCACTACGCCATTCAATCATGGCTGATCTCTGCCTCCTAATCCCATTTTCCTGCCTTCTCCCCATAACCCTTGACACCCATTCTAATCAAGAATCTGTTTATCTCTGCCTTAAAAATATCCACTGACTTGACCTCCACAGCCCTCGGTGGCAAAGGGTTCCACAGATTAACTACCCTCTGACTGAAGAAGTTCCTCCTTTCTAAAAGTGGCCCCTTTAATTCTGAGGCTGTGACTTGTGGTCCTCGACTCTCCCACCAATGGAAACATCCTTTCCACATCCACTCTATCTATGTCTTTCATTACTGTAAGTTTCAATTAGGCCCCCTAGGGACTACAGTATATCTAACTCTCAAATACATCCAGTGAAGTCAAGTTTGCAGATGACATCGTCAAGTTTGCAGACGACACAACAGTGATTGGGCTGATCACCAACGGTGATGAAACAAACTACAGAGCGGAGGTGCAGAACCTGGCGGACTGGTGCACACGTAACAACTTGTCACTAAACACCTCCAAGACCAAGGAGCTGATTATTGACTTCAGGAGGTCCCATAATGGAGAATACGCCCCAATCTCCATCTACGGGGACAGTGTGGAGAGAGTGTCCAGCTTTAAGTTTCATGGCACTCACATTTCAGAAGACCTCACATGGTCCACCAACACCGCTGCGCTGGTCAAGAAGGCACAGCAACGACTGTTCTTCCTGAGGACATTAAAAAGGACTGGTCTGCCCCAACAGCTGCTGACAACGTTCTACCGCTGCACCACAGAGAGCATATTAACGTATGGCATCTCTGTGTGGTATCTCAGCTGCACGGAGGCGGAGAGGAGAGCTCTTCAGCGCGTCGTCCACAGAGCGCAGAGGATCATTGGGACACAGCTACCAGCGTTGGAGGGCATCTACCACACACGGTGCCTCAGGAAGGCCGTCAGCATTCATAAAGACTCCTCACACCCTTGTAATGGACTGTTCGAACTACTTCCCTCCGGCAGACGTTACAAGGCCTTCTACGCCCGAACCTCCAGACTCAGAAACAGCTTCATTCCCAGAGCTATAGCGGCTCTGAACCGGCCCTGCTGAGTGTCCCCCCACCCCCCTGGACTGTCTCCCTCAGATGGTCACGTCACACAGACACATCTGCACTTTAGTCTGTTTTGACTATTTACTGTTTTAACGTTCTTTTTACATCCATGTTCTCGGGGGATCTAAACCTAAATTTTATTAGTTATTTAAGTTATGATGTCGGATGGAAGCTGCATACACAAATCTCGTTGCACTTATGCAATGACAATAAAATGTATTATTATTATTATTATTATTATTATTATTATTATTATTATTATTATTATTATTATTATTAAATTGGTCTCCACTGCCTTCAGTGGCAGAGAATTCCACAGATTCACAACTCTCTGGGTGAAAAGGTTTTTCCTCATCTCAGTCCTAATTGGCCTACCCTTATTGTGACCTCTGGTCCTGGACTCCCCCAACATCGGGAACATCTTTCCTGCATGTAGCCTGTCGAATCCTTTAAGAATTGTATATGTTTCTATAAGATCCCCTCTCATCTTCCAAATTCCAGTGAATTCAAGTCCAGTCGACCCATACTTTCATCATATGTCAGTCCTGCCATCCCAGGAATTAACCTGGTGAACCAACGCTGCACTCCCTCAATAGCAATGATGTTCTCCCACAAATTAGGAGACCAAAACTGCACACAATACTCCAGGTAATACTCCACAAAACTCCAGGTAAAGATGCCCTTCGGCCGACCGAGTCCATGCCGACCCATCGATCACCCATTCATACTAGCCCTATGTTATTCCATTTTCTCATCCACTCCCAACACATTAGGGGCGTTTCTTCCAGCGGGGGCCAATTAACCGACAAACCCACGCGTCTTTGGGATGTGGGAGGAAACCAGAGTATCCGAATGGGAAACCCACGCGGTCCCAGGGAGAACGTGCAAACTCCACACAGTCAGGATTGCATCCGAGTCACTGGCGCTGTGTGAGGCAGCAACTCCTACCAGCTGCGCTTGTTAAAGCTCTGTTCGAAGTCTTTAGCACACACCACATATAATTACTGTAATCAAATTTATAATGACACAAGGCTCATATTTGGTAAACAAATTCAGAGTATTGGGAGCACGGAAAAGCAACATCTAATTGTAATTAGCCAGAAATAAAGAACCTGGGAATTCAATTTACATTCTCAAAGTTCATCAGAATTCCCTGCAGTTTAGATTTTCGTTTTAGTTTTAGAGATACAGTGTGGGAACTGGCTCACCGAGTCCATGCCAACCTCTAATCACCCGTTCACCAGTTCTATCCAACACTCTAGGGACAATTTACAGAAGCCAATTTACCTGCAAACCCGCACATCTTTGGCGCGTGGGAGGAAACCGGAGCACCCGGTTGAAACCCACACGGGTTACGGGGAGAACGTACAAACTCCATACAGTCATAGACATAGACATAGAAAATAGGTGCAGGAGTAGGCCATTCGGCCCTTCGAGCCTGCACCGCCATTCAATATGATCATGGCTGATCATCCAACTCAGTATCCTGTACCTGCCTTCTCTCCATACCCCCTGATCCCTTTAGCCACAAGGGCCACATCTAACTCCCTCTTAAATATAGCCAATGAACTGGCCTCAACTACATTCTGTGGCAGAGAATTCCACAGATTCACCACTCTCTGTGTGAAAAATGTTTTCCTCATCTCGGTCCTAAAAGATTTCCCCTTTATCCTTAAACTGTGACCCCTTGTTCTGGACTTCCCCAACATCAGGAATAATCTTCCTGCATCTAGCCTGTCCAACCCCTTAAGAATTTTGTAAGTTTGATCGAACCCGGGTCACCAGATTCGCAAGCGCTGTAAGGCAGCAACTCTACCGCTGCGCCACCGTGCCGCCCGCTTCTATTTCCATTTCAGGACATATGACAATAACCCACGAAGATAGACACAAAAAGCTGGAGTAAGTCAGCGGGAAAGGCAGCATCTCTGAAGAGAAGAAATGGGTGACGTCATCCATTCCTCCTCTCCAGAGATGCTGCCTGTCCCGCTGTGACTCCTGAATTATGTGTCTATCTTCGGTTTAAACCAGCAATTCCTGCAGTTCCTTCCTACAATAAATGACAATAAAACGCTCTTGACAATAAATTTTATACCCTTCTATCAGGTCTCAAAAACCTCCAACACTTCAGAGAAAACAATCCATAGAAACTTAAGTGCGGGAGGAGGCCATTTGGCCCTTTGAGCCAGTGCTGTGATCATGTGATCATGGCTGATCATCCACAATCAGTAACCCAGGCCTGCCTTCTCCCCATATCCCTTGATTCGGCTAGTCCCTAGAGCTCTATCCAACTCTCTCTTAAATCCATCCAGTGATTTGGCCTCCATTGCCCTCTGTGGCAGGGCATTCCACAAATTCACAACTGACTCTCTGGGTGAAAACGTTTTTTCTCACCTCAGTCTTAAATGGCCTCCCCTTTATTTTTAGACTGTGGCCCCTGGTTCTGGACTCCCCCATCGTTAGGAACATTTTTCTGCATCTAGCTTGTCCAGTCCTTTTATAATTTTATATGTTTCTATAAGATACCCTCTCATCCTTCTAAATTCCAGTGAATACAAGCCCAGTCTTTCCAATCTTTCCTCATATGACAGTCCTGCCACCCCGGGGAGTAACCTTGCAAACCTACGCTGCACTGCCTGAATCCAAGTCTGCCCGACTTGTCCTGCACCTTTTAATCAGCACTAGGTGTAAAGACAGCTGGTTAAACATTGGCCCTGAAAACAACCTCTCCCCACTCAGATACTGAATGGGAGGCAGCTACCACCGGCATATAATGTACGCTGTGCACATCATAAACAACCCTGAAAACGGCGAACATCAGGAGAATACACAAATGACTTACAATATAGGAAAGAGCTGCAGATGCTGGGTTAAATCGAAGATAGACAAAAAATACTGGAGTAACTCAGCGGGACAGGCAGCGTCTCTGGAGAGAAGGAATGGGTGACGTTTCGGGTCGAGACCCTTCTTCAGACTGATAGTGAGGGAAGAAATAATCAGACTGAAGGGTCTCGACCCCGAAACGTCACCCATTCCTTCTCTCCACCGATGGCTGACGATGGTTGGAGCCAGTCTAAGTTCCATTTGTAAAACACCTTCCCCGAAAAAGAGAGGTTGAAAAAACATTAAATAACTTTTGAAAAGGAGCGACTACAAGAATGGCAAATACTGCTGGTTTTAAACAAGACATCCATATGCTTGAGAGAGACACAAAAAGCTAGAGTAACTCAGCGGGACAGGCAGCATATAACCATATAACAATTACAGCACGGAAACAGGCCATCTCGGCCCTTCAAGTCCGTGCCGAACACTTATTCTCCCCTAGTCCCATCTACCTACACTCAGACCACAACCCTCCATTCCTTTCCCGTCCATATACCTATCCAATTTATTTTTAAATGATAAAATCAAACCTGCCTCCACCACTTCCACTGGAAGCTCATTCCACACAGCTACCACTCTCTGAGTAAAGAAGTTCCCCCTCATGTTACCCTTAATTCTCAAGTCATGTCCTCCTGTTTGAATCTTCCCTACTCTCAATGGAAAAAGCTTATCCACGTCAACTCTGTCTATCCCTCTCATAATTTTAAAGACCTCTAATTCAATTCAATTCAATTCAATTCAACTTTATTGTCATTGCACAAATACGAGTATAGGTACAACAAAATGCAGTTTAGTGTCTGGTCATAGTCATAGTGCAAGATAGTAGAAGTCAAATTAAAAATACAAAAATAAGCATACAATAAAAAAAAAAAATACTGGTTAACAATGTGTGGATTGTGGATGAATTAAAACTGGTACATAGGCAAATAAATGTATACAAATTTGGAGAGTATAAAGATAGCTAGCGATGGGACTCTGAGTTCAGCAGTGTAATGGTGTTATTGAAAAAGCTGTTCCTCATCCTACTAGTACGAGACCTGAGGCTCCTGTACCGCCTCCCTGATGGGAGGAGGGCAAACAGTCCATGGTTAGGGTGAGAGGGGTCCTTGATGATTTTCCCGGCCCGTCTCAGACACCGTTTTCGGTGGAGGGCATCCATGGCAGGGAGCGGGGCACCGATGATGTGCTGAGTGGTTTTCACCACCCGTTGTAGCGCCTTCCTGTCAGCTGTGGTGCAGCTGCTGTACCATACCATGTAGCAGGTGGTCAGGATGCTTTCGATGGTACAGCGGTAGAAGTTGGACAGGATCTGGGGGGGCGGGTGGGCTTTCTTAAGCCTCCTCAGAAAGTAAAGGCGCTGCTGCGCCTTTTTGATCAGTTTGGTGGTATTGAGGGACCAGGACAGATCCTCTGAGAAGTTTGTAGTTGGAGACGCGCTCCACCTCAGTCCCGTTTATGTGGATGGGGGTATGTCTGCCACCTCTGTTCTTCCTGAAGTCAACAATGATTTCCTTCGTCTTCTTGGAGTTGAGGACGAGGTTATTATTGGCACACCAGGCTGCCAGGTGCTGGACCTCCTCCCTATAGGCTGACTCGTTGTTGTCGCTGATCAATCCTACCACCGTGGTGCCCCCCTTAATCAAGTCCCCCTTAACCTTCTGCGCTCCAAAGAATAAAGACCTATCTTGTTCAACCTTTCTCTGTAACTTAGGTGCTGAAACCCAGGCAGCATCTCGGGAGAGAAGGAATAGGTGAAGAAGGGTCTCGACCTGAAATGTCTTAGGTCGAGACCCTTCTTCAGACACCAGTTTTTTGTGTCTATCTCTGGTTTAAACCATCATCTGCAGTTCCTTCTTACACATTTATCCATGTTCTGGATTCAGGTAGTGATATATTCTGCACTCTGCCATCTTCCCTTTGTTCCACGTGCTTGTGTGTGGCGCGCTTGTACTCAAGTTCAAATTCACATTTTTTGTCACATGCACCAATTAAGGTACAGTGAGATTTGAGTTACCAACACAATACACAACAGAATTTAACATAAATATCCACCACAGCATTCTTCACTGTGATGGAAGGCAACAAAGTTCAGTCATCTTCCTCCTTTGTTCACCCGTGGTCGTGGCCTTGAACCCTCCGCAGTCGCCGCTACAGATGTTCAGGCCCTCTCGTCGGGATGATCGAAACTCCGACGTCGGGACGTATGATTGTATTATTTGACCGACGCAAATAAATCATTTTTCACTTTTTTTAAGTTTCAGTTTAGTTTATTGTCACGTGTACCGAGGTACAGTGAAAAGCTTCTGTTGCGTGCTAACCAGTCAGTGGGAAAGACAATACATGATTACTATCGAACCGTTTTCAGTGTACAGATACATGAGATGGGAATAACGTTGAGTTCAAGATAAAGTCAGCAAAGTCCGATCGAGGATAGTCCGAGGGTCATCAATGAGGTAGATAATAGTTCAGGACTGCTCGCTGGTTGTGGTAGGATGGTTCAGTTGCCTGATAGCGTATTGTGACACATGAGGTAATCATAAACCAATCATAGCAAAAGGATTTGAGTATAGGAACAGGGAGGTTCTACTGCAGTTGTACAGGGTCTTGGTGAGACCACACCTGGAGTATTGCGTACAGTTTTGGTCTCCTAATCTGAGGAAAGACATTCTTGCCATAGAGGGAGTACAGAGAAGGTTCACCAGACTGATTCCTGGGATGTCAGGACTTTCATATGAAGAAAGACTGGATAGACTCGGCATGTACTTGCAAGAATTTAGAAGATTGAGGGGGGATCTTATAGAAACTTACAAAATTCTTAAGGGGTTGGACAGGCTAGATGCAGGAAGATTGTTCCCGATGTTGGAGATGTCCAGAACAAGGGGGTCACAGTTTAAGGATAAGGGGGAAATCTTTTAGGACCGAGATGAGGAAAACATTTTTCACACAGAGTGGTGAATCTCTGGAATTCTCTGCCACAGAAGGAGGTTGAGGCCAGTTCATTGGCTATATTTAAGAGGGAGTTAGATGTGGCCCTTGTGGCTAAAGGGATCAGGGGGTACGGAGAGAAGGCAGGTACAGGATACCGAGTTGGATGATCAGCCATGATCATATTGAATGGCGGTGCAGGCTCGAAGGGCCAAATGGCCTACTCCTGCACCTATTTTCTATGTTTCTATGTTTCTATGTAATCAGCATGGAACCAGGCCATTCGGCCCACCAAGTCCAGGCCGCCCAGTGATCACCTATTCACACTAGTTCTATGCCATTCCACATTTCTCATTCACTCCTTAGGTGTAATTTACAGAGGCCAATTAACCTACCAACCCGCACACGCCTTTGGGACGAGGGGGGAAACTGGAGCACCCGGAGGAAACCCATGCATCGCAGGGAGAGCGTGCAAACTCCACACAGACAGCACCCGATGTCGGGATCAAACCCGGGTCTCTGGCGCTGAGAGGCAGCAACTCTATCAGCTGTGCCACCATGCCGCCTCAAACCTACCTTGACAACAGAACGCCATCTCCTGCACTGCAATGAACTTGGTTCTTTTTCGAATTCTATTTTTGCAGTCAGGTCTTGTATTCAGACTATCTTTAAATCGGACTGCATCTTGCTCTAAACGTTATCCCCTTTATCCTGTATCTGCACACTGCGGACGGCCCGATTGTAATCATGTATAGTCTTCCCGCTGACTGGATAGCACACAACAAAGCTTCTCACTGTACTTCTGTATAGGTGACAATAAACTAAAGGAACTAACAAGAGTTTCTACATCTGGCGTAGTCTATGTGCCTGAGATGCTGCTGCAAGCAAGATTCTCTCTTGTTCCTCTACCTCATCTATCTCATGCGTGTGACAACAGGCTTGAACGTGAAGGTAAATGGGGAGAAAATGCTCCTTTCAAGCACGTCTGTTTTAGATTCTTTAAATAGAAGCATGGTTAATGATGGCTCTCTCTGTCTACTCATGGAGTGCCCCAAAGCGTTGGTTTGTTGGATGAATTATATCACCTGAAGCAGGCAGGTTGGCAGGAACGCACGCTCAAAGCTTGGCACCATGCCAAGGTGCCCGTGCAAGTTTCGTCTAGTTTAGAGATACAGGCCCTTCGGCCCACCGTGCCTGCACCGACCAGCGATCCCCGCGCACAAACACTATCCTACACACACGAGGGACAATTTACATTTCATACCAAGCCGATTAACCTACAAACCTGCACGTCTTTGGAGTGTGGGAGGAAACCGAAGACCTCGGAGAAAAGCCACGCAGGTCACGGGGAGAACGTACAAACTCCGTACAGACGGCACCCGTGGCCAGGATCGAACCCCGGACGCTGGTGCTGTAAGGCAGCAACTCTACCGCTGTGCCACCGTGTCGAAGGGCCTGTTTCCATGCTGTGTCTTTCAAACTTTCTCTGCCATAGAAGGTAGTTGAGGCCACAGTTCATTGGCTATATTTAAGAGGGAGTTAGATGTGGCCCTTGTGGCTAAAGGGATCAGGGGGTATGGAGAGAAGGCAGGTACAGGATACTGAGTTGGATGATCAGCCATGATCATATTGAATGGCGGTGCAGGCTCGAAAGGCCGAATGGCCTCCTCCTGCACCTATTTTCTATGTGGTTTGTTTCTAAACCACTAAATCGATAATAAACTCATTGACCGAGCATCCACAGCCGTCTCTCCAGCAGAGAATTCCAAGCATTCACCAGCCTCTGGGTGAACACATTTCTCATCTCTGTCCTGCATTGCTGACTCGTTATTCTGTGAACCCTGGTTCGAGACATCACAAACATGGGAATCATCAACTCTGCATCTGCCCTGTCAAGTCCCGTGAGAACTTCAATGAGATCAGCCTCTCATTCTGGTGAACCCAGGAGACTGCAGGCCTCGCCTGCTTAATCTCGCCACATCTAACATATCCACAATGCAGGAATCACTCTCGTGAGCCTTTGGTCCCTCCATCTCAAGTCTGCAAGGGAAACTGTATACCATATTCTAAAAGAGGACTTGTTGCCTTACAGTGCCAGAAACCCGGGTTCGATCCTGACTACGGGTGCTGCTTATACGGAACTCCCCTCCATGGACACAATCTACACACAGCGCTGTCAGAAAAGAGCAGAGAGAATCATCAGAGACACACTACATCCAGCTCACTCCCTGCTCAAACACAAAAACTGCACATACAACCTCAGGCACAGACGAGCAGACAGCATCGCCACAAACAGAACACGCTTTTTTAAGAGCTTCTTCCCTGCAACAGTGAGACTCTTGGCCAAAACAAAATGAACTGATGTCCTGATATAGGGTTTGTGCAAGTTACAATGCTCTCACTTTCCCCTTTATATAGGGTTTTAGGCACTTTCTTTTTTAATTTCTAGAGTAGTATATGTTTTTATAGATTATGTGTCTTCTGTGTGTCTTTTTAATTTTTAATTTGACTTGACTCTCTGAACAACCGCACAAGAGTTCCTATGTGTGTAAGCACAAATGGCAAATAAAGTTTTTGACCTTTGATATGGAGTTTGCACGTTCTCCCCAAGACAGTGTGGGTTTTCCCCGGGTGCTCCAGCCTCCTCCCAGGCTCCAAAGACGTACAGGTTTGTAGGTTAATTGGCTTCTATAAGGTGTGTCGGATGCAACTAGTGTGCAGGTGATTGCTGGTCAGCATTGACTTGATCGGCCAAAGGGCCTGTTTCCATGCTATATCTCTAAACTAAACCAAACACGAAACTAAAGTTAAAGGGTCAGAGATGTGCAGCATAGTGAAGGCCATTCGGCCCACCATCGCCATGCTAACCATCATGACTCATCTAATTAATACTTGGACCTTAGACAACTTTATCAAGGCAATTTAATGTTCAACTCCACATCTCTGGAGTGCTTTGACAGCACCAGAGTACCAGACTCCACCATTCACTTAGTCAGTGTGCTCTAGATTCCAACTGTCCACCGGATGAGAAGATTCCTCCTCATATCCTCATTCATCTTGCCTTAAGCCGATGCTCCCCAGTTTTAGACACAAACCACTGTGGACGTTCCCTACTGTCCACCCTACATATGCCCTTTACAATTTTGGTTCTAGAGATATGGGCATGGAAACAGGCCCTTCGGCCCACCAAGTCCATGCCGACCATCGATCACCACACACACCATCACTCCTCTACGCTGGGGGCAATTTACAGAAGCCAATTAACCTACAAACCTGCACATCTACGGAGTGTGGGGGGAAACCAGAGCTGCCGAAGAAAACCCACACGGTCACGTTTATCAAATGCTCCATCTCAGTCCTGGTGGGATTTTTCTGCACCTTCTTCTACACCCACACACACATATAATATAAAATATATTATAATATACACATATATAAACACACACACACACACACATATATAACATATATTATAATATACACATATATAAACACACACACACACAACATATATTATAATATACACATATATAAACACACACACACACACACACACACACACACACATATAACATATATTATAATATACACATATATAAACACACACACACACACACACACAACATATATTATAATATACACATATATAAACACACACACACACACACAAACATATATTATAATATACACATATATAAACACACACACACACAACATATATTATAATATACACATATATAAACACACACACACACACACATATAACATATATTATAATATACACATATATAAACACACACACACACACACACACAACATATTATAATATACACATATATAAACACACACACACACACACACAACATATATTATAATATACACATATATAAACACACACACACATAACATATTATAATATACATATATATAAATACATACACACATACATACATATATATAAATATACAAAGATATAAACACCAACACACACACACACACATACACAAACATATACATATATACACATGTATACACATACAAACATATACACATACACACACAAACATTTACACACATATACCTACACACACACGTGTATACATATATACTACACACACATTAATACTGGTTGCCCCACCAACAACATGTTGGTTTGTTGGTCCAGCAGAGAACAAAAGTGGATTTGCATCAGGCAACTCGTTAAAATGACACTTAATGAAGCGGAGGCAACTTCAAAAGCTGCCGCCTGGTTAATTGAAAGCTCAACCAGCTAGCCTCACTTGTGTTGATTTCTGCAAAGCTCATTACAAAAAGGCCACATGAAGACACCTTTTCAATAATTCACCCAGCCCCTTCCTAATGACCAAAGACTCTTCCTCTAATCATCTGGCCCCTGCTGTCTTCTTCAGCTCTTCTTCGGTTTGTTATCATCTCCCGCTACGCCAGCGTTCGGGCCACAGGAGAGAAGAGGCTGTGTCTTGCCTCACTGAGCCTCGGAGGGGGCATATTGAGCCTTCCAGCTCTGATCCCTCCAACAGAGCGAGTGCCTCCCCCAAACGACTGCTTCCACTGGAAGAAAGTCCGGAAACATAAGGCGCGGATAGAGTGGATGTGGAGAGGACGTTTCCACTGGTGGAAGAGTCTATGACCAGTGGACACAGCCTCAGAATAATAGGACGTACCTTTAGAAAGGATATGAGGAGGAAATTCTTTAGTCAGAGGGTGGTGAATCTGTGGAATTCATTGTCACGAAGGGCTGTGTGGGCCAAGTCATTGGGTGGTTTTAAACCAGAGATTGACACATTTTTGATGAGCAAGGGTGTCAAAGGGTGTGGGAAAGACCTAAGGATGCTGGTTTAAATTGAAGGTAGACACAACATTCAGGTCAACCTTATCTGCACCCATTTCAAAGTGTCCCCATCCTTCCTGTAATGGGTGACAACGATTAATTTGCATTCGATTTTCATTGTACCTGTACCTCGCCCAAACGTATGCATGTGACAATACACTTGACTTAAGACCATGGGGGGGGGGAGAGCTTTCAAAAGCTCACTGTATCAAGTCAGAGCCTAGAAACCAGGCCTGATCACATATATCAATGTGGGAAACTAGAGGGGAACTTGCAGGATCCCTGGTTGAGAATTATGGGTTATCATGAAATTCAGGCGAGGTGCTGGAGGACTGGAGGGTGGCAAATGTTGTGCGTCCATTCAAGATGGGATGCAGGGGAAAGGCTGGGAACTGCAGGCCAGTGAGCTTAACATCTGTGGTCGGAATGTTCGACCCCGACTGCGGGCGCTGTCCGTACAGAGTTTGTACGTTCTCCCCGTGACCTGCGTGGGTTTTCTCCTGGTGTTCCGGTTTCCTCCCACACTCCAAAGACATACAGGTTTCTAGGTGAACTGGCTTTGGTGAAATTGTAAAATGTCCCCGGTGTGTGTAGGATAGTGTTAGTGTGCGGGGTATCGGACACGGCGGGCCGAAGGGCCTGTTTGTCTAAACTCTGAACGACATTTTTACAAATAAAATTGATAGGAGGCAGGGAGGCTTCAAGAATTACTCATGCTGGGACTGGAAGTGATGGTTTCACACAGATGTTTTCGCTTTATTTCTGAGCTCTTCGTAACATGATCTGTCCAGAACCCCATAAAATATCAGCCTGAAAATCTATGCCCCGAGCGTGCCCTGTGCTGTTGGAATTGTTTGGATGTTCGACGCTTTGGTTGAAAGTTTGAATGACTTTAATGATCACACGCCAGGGAGGAGGGAGGTTTATACATTTCCAAACCGAAGATATTCTCATTCCCACCACACTGATTCTCCACTGTGCTGCCTTAAGTTAATTAGTTTTTAATAACGCCACCTGCTCAGCAATGTTACCCGTCTCTGCATTATGTTCTCTCTCAGCGGGGCTTTAACTGCGATCATTAACCAACTAAAATCCTGTCCTCTGTCTTACAAGCAACTGGTGAATTGAATTGCAGTAAGGTTCAGACTCTTAAAAGGCACAGACTCTTGCATCTCTTAAGTGACGTCGACAAGTCTGAGGATGTTTCAAATCATTGACAAACTGCTGAAGTACGAAGGAAGTTTAGACGTTGGAGAGACCGCATTTAGAATATTGTGTTCAGTTCTGGGCACCGTGTTATAGGAAAGATATTGTCAAGCTTGAAAGGGTTCAAAGAAGATTTACGAGGATGTTGCCAGGACTAGAGGGTGTGAGCTACAGGGAGAGGTTGCGTAGGTTGGGTCTCTATTCCTTGGAGCGCAGGAGGATGAGGGGTGATCTTATAGTGGTGTATAAGTGGGACGACAGATGGCACAATGGGCTAAGTGTTCGGCTGGCAACCGGAAGGTAGCTGGTTCGAATCCCGCTTGGAGTGCATACTGTCGTTGTGTCCTTGGGCAAGACACTTCACCCACCTTTGCCTGTGTGTGTCCTTGGGCAAGACACTTCACCCACCTTTGCCTGTGTGTGTGGATGTAATTATGTGAAGCACTTTGGGGTCAATGCAAGTTGACTAAAAATGTGCTATATAAATAAAGACATTTTTAATTTATAAAATCAAGAAAGGAATAGATTGGGTAGATGCACAGAATCTCTTGCCCAGAGTAGGGGAATCAAGGACCTGAGGACATATGTTTAAGGTGAAGGGGAAAAGATTTAATAGCAATCTGAGGGGTAACTTTTTCACACAAAGGGTGGTGGGTATATGGAACACGCTGCCAAAAGAGGTAGTTGAGGCTGGGAAGGGCTTGTTTCCACAATGTACCACTCTATAAGTCTCTGACTCCAACTCACTGGGACAGTGTCAGCAAAATCGTGCCTGTCAACTCCTGCGGGATAGCGGGGAAAACCCACGCGGTCACAGGGAGAACGTACAAACTCCGTACAGACAGCACCCGCAGTCAAGATGGAACCCGGGTCTCTGGCGGTGTAAGGGCCGTAAGGCAGCAACTCTACCGCTGCGCCACCATGCCTCCCCTTGTGTAAAAAGGAACTGCCGATGCTGGTTTGGACCAAAGGGTCGGGACCCTTCGTCAGACCACTACCTGCTATCCCCATCTTCTCGTGAACGGTACCTTCTGCTCTCGACCCAGAGGTCAGCACCTCTGACAATGTAGCTCTCCCTCAACATCAGCCAAGCTAGGAATCTGAGGAAGAGCCCCAACCCAAGAACGTCCCTGCCCATCCCATTCCCTCGACAGATGCTGACATTATTCAAAGCCCGGCACCAGGAACTCACCCAAAGGCTCATCATCAGCCGGCAGGACTGGGAACCACCAAGCTTTCATCCATATTCCTGGTCCCACAGAACGATGAGCCTTAGGGCAGGATCCCGGACGGTCCCATCGACCTTCGAGTGGGTTGACAGTCCCAGGTCGGCTGCAGGAGGTGCCCCACGGGAAACACAAAGATGGCCAGGCGAGGAGAGGAGAGGAGAGGGACGTGCGTCCACGGGAACTGCTCCAGTACATTGAGCGCGCGGGGATTTGAATAATGGCGCCAAAATGGCGGTGCCCACATGTGTGATATATGCAAAAATAATTTCACTGCACAGTTGCACATGTGACATTTAAAACACTATTAACCCCCTCAACCCCCTCCCCGGGCACTTTCCGCTGCAACCGCAGGAAATGCTACACTTGTCGCTTTACCTCCCCCCCTCGACTCCATTCAAGGACCTAAGCTGTCGTTCCAGGTGCGACAGGGGTTCACCTGCACCTCCTCCAACCTCATCTATTGCATCCGCTGCTCTAGATGTCAGCTGATCTACATCGGTGAGACCAAGCGTAGGCTTGGCGATCGTTTCGCCGAACACCTCCGCTCGGTCCGCAATAACCAACCTGATCTCCCGGTGGCACAGCACTTCAACTCCCCCTCCCATTCCGAATCCGACCTTTCTGTCCTGGGCCTCCTCCATGGCCAGAGTGAGCACCACCGGAAACTGGAGGAGCAGCACCTCATATTCCGCTTGGGCAGTCTGCACCCCAGCGGCATGAACATTGACTTCTCCAATTTCAGGTAGTCCCTACTGTCTCTTCCTCAGCCCTCTGGCTCCTCCCTTTCCTTCCTTCTTCCCCCCACCTTCACATCAGCCCGAAACGTTGCCTATTTCCTTCGCTCCATAGATGCTGCTGCACCCGCTAAGTTTCTCCAGCACCTTTTGTCTACCCTCCTCAATAGTTGGTTCAGGAAGCCTGGATTTATAATAAGTTTAGCATTGGTTGTCGGATGTCTTCTTCTTCTTGCGTAGGGCATGCACAGCCTAAAGTTGAAGGACAACTTGTTCTATTTGGTCTTATTTGATTGTGCACGCCAGGTTGATTGCATTCGTCGAAACAGGGCGGACCACGTGAAGGTTGCAATCTCCCACCCCGTTGTCGGATGTGGGGCTACCACTTTAGGGCCTCTAGTTACACACGGTGCAATGAGATGGATTGCTCCCTGGTTCACAACAGTCTAGTCTGGAGAGACCCATGCACTAAGCAGCCACATTACTGCTGGAATCCCAGCCTTCCTCGCACGAGAAGACTTCGGAACAGTCGAAAGGACAACCCCAGGTCCACAGTGCAAGACTCAAAGTTAAAGATGTCCAAACAAGATCAGCAGAGGACTTGGTTAAACAGGGCTTTGTGGAGATCGGCGATAGGTTTATAATTCAGCCCAACTCATCCCAAATACCATCATGAGTACAAAAGAACTGCAGGTGCTGGCTTAAATCGAAGGTAGACACAAAACGCTGGAGTAACTCAAGCAGGTGAGGCAGCGTCTTGGGAGGGAAGGAATGGGCGACGTTTCGGGTCGAGACCCTTCTTCAGACTGAAGAAGGGTCTCGATCCGAAACGTCGCCCAATCCTTCCCTCCAGAGATGTTGCCTCACCTGCTGAGTTATTCCAAACACGATCATGTTTTCTACGGACTTGGTGAACATAACAGACACATACAAAGTAGCAAGAGGAACCACCGTTGTATAAGTTATTGGCAAGTGTTGAGATGCTGGAAGTGATTTAGTTAAAGAGAAATTCAACTCTGTTAAAGTTCGACACAAAATGCTGGTGTAACTTGGTGGGTCAGGCAGCATCTCTGGAGAAAATTGATGGATGACGTTTCGGGTCGGGACCCTTCTTAGAATAGAATGCCTTTTATTGTCATTCAAACAACTTGGTTTGAACGAAATTGCATTTTCTACAGTTTTACACTACAAAAAAAAAAAAGACCAAGACACACACTTAACACAGTTTACATCAACATCCATCACAGTGGATCTCCAACATCTCCTCACTGTGATGGAAGGCAAAGTCTTATCTCTTCCCTTGTTCAGTCTGAAGAAGGGTTTTGACCCAAAATGTCACCCATCCATGTTACTCCAGAGATGCTGCTTGACCCGCATTTTGAGTCGATCTTTGGTTTAAACCCCCAAGTTCCTTGCAGTTGCTTTTTTATTACGTTTTTCAAATTTCAGTTAATGAAGCATGGTTTACGATACAGGCACAAAAAGCTGTGGTGACTCAGCGGGACAGGCAGCATCTCCGGAGAGAAGGATTGGGTGACGTTTCGGGTCGCGGCCCTTCTTCAGACCCAAAACGTCACCCATTCCTTCTCTCCGGAGATGCTGCCTGTCCCGCTGAGTTACTCCAGCTTTTTGTGCCTATGGGCATCTGGAGTTCCTTCTTACACGTGGTTTACCACATGTCGTCTGTGGAAGAACAAAACTGATGTTGGTAATACTGATTAAACAAGGCCAGGAGTCTGGTCGTTCCACAGTGTGGCTTTGGTCGTTCACTCACCTGTCTAACGAAGCTGTTGGAGGTTGTATCAGAGGACGTGCTTCCGTCCGAGCGCTTGAATCTACTTTTCTTTTTGGCGTACTTTCCCTGTTGGAAGAAAGACAGAAAAATGTGCGAGTTATCTTGGGGGGGTCACAGCTAGTAATAAAGTTAAAGTATCCTTTATTGTCATTCAGCCATTTCAGTCTGAGCAAAATCGTGAACCTTGCAGTCATAACATAGAATAAAATAACAAAACACACACTTAACACAATTTAACATCCACCACAGTGAGTCTACCAGACATCTCCTCACTGTGATGGAAGGCAACAGTCTTAAAGACCTTGTCTCTTCCCTCCTTGGTCTCCCTCTGTGCTGAGGCGATCCAGGCCTCCGATGTCGTGACCCCGACGGGTGATGGTAAGTAAATCCCACGGCTGAATCCGAGCTCCGCGAACGGGCCCGGGGCGGTCGAAGCTGCCGAAGCTGCCGCCCTCCAGACCAGCGGACGAAGCTGTCGTTGCGGGAGCCTCCGGAGAACAGGTCACCAGGACAGGACAGCAGTTCCAACCGAGAACACCCACAAGCAAGTTAATGACTTGCCTACAGTACATCTGCACCACTGCCCTTGCATTGAACCTAAGCCTAGCCCCAACACCGATTTAGTTTGGAGATACAGCGTGGAAACAGGCCCCTTCGGCCCATCGAGCGATCATCCCGTTCACCAGCACTATCCCACACTCACTAGGGACAATTTATGATTTTATCAAAGCCAATTATCCTACCAACCCGTACGTCTTTGGAGTGCGGGAGGAAACCAGAGCGCCCGGAGAAAACAAACGCAGTCACGGGGGGGGGGGGGGGGGGGGGGGGGGGGGGGGTGAGAACGTACAAACTCCGTACAGATGACACCTGTAGTCAGGATCGAACCAGGGTTTCTGCCGCTGTGAGGCAGCAACTCTACCGCTGTCCTTTACAGCTGGATCAGGAAGTGTGAGGCTGAGTCGGTGATCTGCCGGTCCCCGATGACCAGCCGCTTCGCATACACGGCCCAGAGGGTTCCTGAGGCAGGCAAGATGGCAAGGTCTTGCCTTGATGGCAAGGTCTGTCACAAGCTGATTGAACTGCGAAAGGTCGGTCAGCGCGCGCCGGGCGAGGGTTGTGATCTAGCCCAGCTGCAATGTTTCCAAGGGGAAAGGATTCACCTGGATGGAGTCAGTTAGGTTACTCAGTCACTCGGACAATAGATTTTGTGATGACATTGAATGCCGACCAATCACTGTATGTCATGTTGTTACTTGTGGGCGGAGCACCAAGGCAAATTCCTTGTATGTGAATACTTGGCCAATAAACTTACTTACTTACTTACTTACTTATCTACCCGTCCGCCCATTGCATACTGAAAGTTGCACAACAGCTGCAAGACTGCGTGTCAACCCTGGAACGAGTGGGTTAACCTATGGTGAACGTTTGTCGACACTGGGCCTGGAGTTTAGAAGAATGAGGGGTGACCTCATTGAAATATACAGAATAGTGAAAGGCCTGGATAGAGGCCTATCACAGTCGCTGCCTCAAAAAGGCTGGCAGCATCATCAAGGACCCGCACCATCCTGGCCACACACTCATCTCCCCACTACCTTCAGGTAGAAGGTACAGGAGCCTGAAGACTGCAACAACCAGGTTCAGGTACAGCCCGAGGCATATCATGCTGTGGTTAGAGCCCCGATCGGTGAGTCTGACCACAACACCATTCTCCTGATTCCTAAGTATCGTCAAAAACTTAAGGTGGAAAAACCAACGGTCAAACTTTTTAGGAAATGGTCCTCACAAGGCATAGAAACTTTACAGGACTGTTTTGACTCCACTGAATGGAGCACCTTCTGGGCTGATGGCCAGTGCGATATTAACACCTACACTGACACTGTTACATCGTATATTCATTTCTGTGAGAGTGTATGCATTCCAACTAAAACTGTGACTGTTTATAATAACAACAAGCCCTGGTTTAATAATGATGTGAGGTTACTATGTAGGAAGAAGCATGATGCATTTAAACATGGAGACATGGTTCAATACAAACTGCTGAAATATGAATTTCAGCGAGCTGTGATCAAAGCTAAAGCTTCCTACAGAGTAAAGCTAGAAAACAAATTACAAGCTAATGACATCAAAGGGGTGTGGCAAGGTCTGCAGGCTATCACAGACTATAAAACCAAGCACCATGTTCTAGACAGTGACCCCTCCCTCCCTGGGAGGCTCAATGACTTTTACTGTCGTTTTGACAAGGGCAACCATCAGTCTCCCTCTTTAACCACAGAGCTGGGCGACACTACTCCTACTGTCTCAGAACATGACGTCAGAACCCTGCTCCGCCAGCTTAACACCAGGAAGGCAGCAGGGCCTGACGGTATGGCGCCTGCTACATTAAGACACTGCTCTAATGATCTGACACCCGTCCTCACCTCCATTTTCAACTGGTCACTTCAACTCTCAATTGTGCCTGCTTGTCAGCTGTGATCGTACCAGTCCCCAAGAAAAATAACATGACTTGTCTTAACGACTATAGGCCTGTTGCCTTAACTTCAGTCATCATGAAGGTTCTTGAGAGACTGGTATGCAAACATCTTTCCAGCATTACACTTGATCCCTATCAATTCGCCTACAGAGCCAACAGAAGTGTAGATGATGCAGTGTCCCTCTGTGTGCACTCCATCCTCCAACACCTGGAATCCAGATCCACATATGCTCGCATTCTTTTTGTGGATTTTAGCTCCGCATTCAATACCATCGTTCCTGTAAAGTTGATACACACTTTACAGGAACTGGGGGTCAACTCATCTCTATGTAAATGGATCTATAGCTTTCTATGTGACAGAAAACAGGTGGTAAAAATTGGTAACCATGTCTCACTGGCTAGGTTCCTGAACATCGGCGCCCCCCAGGGTTGCGTTTTATCACCTCTTCTGTACTCTGTATACACACATTTTTGCTGTTCACACTCTGACTCTGTCTTGTTATTTAAGTTTGCAGATGACACATCTGTGGCAGGTCTTATTACCAATAACATCGAAACCGTTTACCGTGGTGAAGTAGAGGAGCTAGTAAGGTGGTGTGAGAACAACAACCTCATACTTAACATCTCAAAAACTAAGGAGCTGGTTGTTGATTTCAGAAAGGAGGGCCACCCCCCTCCTCCCTCTCTTCATCAATGGAGAGGTGGTTGAGAGGGTCACCTCCTTTAAGTTCCTCGGGACCACCATACATCAATCCCTATCATGGGAGCTCAACACCAGTCTCATAATCAGTAAGTGCCACCAGCGACTCTACTTCCTGCGGCAGCTCAAAAAATTCAGGGTCAGTCGACCAGCCATGACCCACTTCTATAGGTCTACCATAGAAAGCATACTCACATTCTACAAAAAAACCTGGACCCACTGCAGTTCGCGTACCGCCACAACAGATCAATGGTGGATGCGACCTCGCTGGCCCTCCACTCCGCACTGGACCACTTGGACAACAAAAACTCATATGTCAGGCTGTTATTCATTGATTACAGCTCGGAATTTAACACAATCATCCCCTCCAAACTGGTTACCAAACTCGCAGAACTGGGTCTCTGCGCATCCCTCTGCAACTGGATCCTTGACTTCCTCGTCCACAGACCACAGTCTGTTCGTATTGGTGGAAATGTGTCAGCCTCAATAACAATCAGCACGGGAGCACCTCAAGGCTGCGTGCTCAGCCCCCTGCTGTACTCACTCTATACCCATGACTGCGTAGCGAACCACAGTGCGAACTCCATCATCAAGTTCGCTGACGACACCACTATTGTGGGGCGTATCACTGATGGGGATGAGTCAGAGTACAGAAGAGAGATCGAGCAACTGTCCATATGGTGCCAGCGCAATAACCTGGCCCTCAACACCAGCAAAACCAAGGAACTGATTGTGGACTTTGGAAGGAGTAGGAGGGGGACCCACAGTCCCGTTTATAACAACGGGTCGATGGTTGAAAGGGTCAAGAGCTTCAAATTCCTGGGCGTGCACATCTCTGAAGATCTTTCCTGGTCCGAGAACACTAATGCAATCATCAAAAAAGCACATCAGCGCCTCTACTTTCTGAGAAGATTACGGAGAGTCGGATTGTCAAGGAGGACTCTCTCTAACTTCTACAGGTGCACAGTCGAGAGCATGCTGACCGGTTGCATCGTGGCTTGGTTCGGCAATTTGAGCGCCCTGGAGAGGAAAAGACTACAAAAAGTAGTAAACACTGCCCAGTCCATCATCGGCTCTGACCTTCCTTCCATCGAGGGGATTTATCGCAGTCGCTGCCTCAAAAAGGCTGGCAGTATCATCAAAGACCCACACCATCCTGGCCACACACTCATCTCCCTGCTACCTTCAGGTAGAAGGTACAGGAGCCTGAAGACTGCAACAACCAGGTTCAGGAATAGTTACTTCCCCTCAGCCATCAGGCTATTAAACCTGGCTCGGACAAAACTCTGATTATTACCAACCACTTTCTGTTATTTGCACTACCAGTTTATTTATTCATGTGTGTATATATTTATATCATGGTATATGGACACATTTATCTGTTTTGTAGTAAATGCCTACTATTTTCTGTGTGGTTAAGCAAAGCAAGAATTTCATTGTCCTATACAGGGACACATGACAATAAACTCACTTGAACTTGAACTTGAATCTGTGGAATTTCTTTAGGACAAGTCAGTGGATATTTTTAAGGCAGGGATAGATAGATTTTTGATTAGTGCGGTTGTCAGGGGTTATGGGGAGAAGGCAAGAGAATGGGGTTAGGAGGGAGAGATAAATCAGCCATGATTGAATGGCGGAGTAGACTTGATGGGCCGAATGGCCTAATTCTGCTCCTATCACTTGTGAACTTGTGACCTTATGACCCTCCCATTGAGATAGATAGAGAATCTTGATTGGTAGGCAACATCTCCACCAGCTGAGCCTCTGTCCCCACCAGGGTCAAGACATTAGGCTGATTATCACCATCTGAAAATGGACCCCTTCAACATGACCAATAGAGGAATGAATAATAAAACAAAATAAAAGTGCAGACTAATGCCCCTGTCCCACTTAGGAAACCTGAACGGAAACCTCTGGAGACTTTGCGCCCCACCCAAGGTTTCCGTGCGGTTCCCGGAGGTTTTTGTCAGTCTCCCTACCTGCTTCCACTACCTGCAACCTCCGGCAACCACCTGCAACCTCCGGGAACCGCACGGGAAACCTTGGGTGGGGCGCAAAGTCTCCAGAGGTTGCCGTTCAGGTTTCCTAAGTGGGACAGGGGCATTATTTAGTGCACATCTTCTGTCGACCTTAATTTAGTTAAACTGACACAAATAAGGGGAAGAGGGGCACTTTAAGCCAAGGTTCGAATTTAATTTCCACACCAAAAGGCGATGTTGGCAAGGAACCAAGTTGGACTGGAGAGCCTTTTGTTAATTACAATGGCAACAACACCACACTTTGTTAAGGTTAAAAGCTGGACTATTTGATTACATGGTCACTGCTTGGCATCTTGGCACGAGCTGCTGTCCTATCACTATCTACATCAAGTGTCCTCAGTCACCTCAGCCCAGCACCATAATTACATTCCGATCAAGATTGCTGGCTGGAGATTTAATTGAAGTGTACATGTTCATTGACGTTGGTTGGCTGGGGGCAAATCTAGCAAAACATTCTGTGTTGGGCGTATGTCCTTGGAGTGTGTTTATTATATTCGGATCACGGTGTGGATCTGACAATCATCTTCTTAGAAGATAGTAGACACAAAAAGCTGGAGTAACTTAGCGGGACAGGCAGCATCTCTGGAGAGAAGGAATGGGTGACGTTTCGGGTCGAAGTCTCGACCCGAAACGACACCCATTCCTTCTCTCCAGAGATGCTGCCTGTCCCGCTGGGTTACTCCAGCTTTTTGCGTCTATCTTCGGTTTAAACTAGCATCTGCAGTTCCTTCCTACACATCTTCTCAGGCAGTTCGCTGGGACCGAGGACATTTTGCATCCATTCTGGGCCTGCCCGGTGGCTCAGCGGCAGAATCGCTGCCTCGCAGCGTCAGAGGCCCGGGTTCGATCCCGACTACTTTTGCGTTCTCCCCGTGACCGCGCTGGTTTTCTCCGGGTGCTCTGATTTCCTGTCACATTCCCAAAAAAAGCGCAGGTTTGTAGGTTAATTGGCTTCTGTAAATTGTCCCCAGAGCAGGAGAGAACTAGTGAACGGGAGATCGTTGGTCAGCATGTACTCAGTGGGACGAAGAGCCCGTTTTTATGCCGTGTCTCGAAACTAAACTGAGAACATAGAACTGTACAGAGACCAGTCAGTACAGAACAGGCCCTTCGGCCCACAATGTCCGTGCCAAGCATAATGCCAAGGCCATCTCTTGACTACCTGCACAGAATCCATATCCCTACAATCCCTGTATATGCGTTTACCTACCCAAAAGTCTCTTGAATGCCACTAAGGACAAATGCAGACCCTTTTGGCCAGAGTAAAGGAATCAAGAAGTAGGGGACAGAAGTTTAAGGTGAGAGGGGAATGATTTAATGGGAACATGAGGGGAAGCTTTTTTAAGCCGAATCGCCCGGGGAAAACCCACGCAGGACACGGGGAGAACGTGCAAACTCCGTTCAGACAGCGTCTGTGGTCAGGATTGAACCCTTGTCTTTGGCGCTGTGAGGGAGCAACTCTGCAGCTGTGCCACCAACCAGCTTGGATTGGTTTTCTCTGGTACTCCGGAGGTTACATGGAGAGTTAGATAGAGCTCTCGGGGCAAGTGGAGTCAAGGGATATGGGGAGAAGGAGAAGGCAGGCACGGGTTATTGATAGGGGACGATCAGCCATGATCACAATGAATGGCGGTGCTGGCTCGAAGGGCCGAATGGCCTCCTGCACCTATTTTCTATGTTTCTATACTATGTAAGTATATAAAATTATGGGAGGCATCGTCTAGACCAGTGGTTCCCAACCTTTTTTCAGTGATGTACCCCCTGTGAAATATTTTTTCAGCCAAGTACCCCCTAACCAGTGCAAAAATATAGGCCTACATATATGTAGGCCTATATTTTAAAATCTCATGTACCCCCTGGAGTGCCTTCACATACCCCCAGGGGTACACGTACCCCCATTTGAGAACCACTGGTCTAGACAGTCAGAACCTTAGTCCCAGGATTGGAAAAAAAAACTAGAGGGCACAGCTTAAAAAGGTGTGAGGGACAAAGTTGACAGGAGATGTGCGGGGCAAGTGTTTTTGGGTGGTGTGTACAGCTGCTCCTCAACCTACGATGGGGTTACGTTCTGATAAACCCATCATAAACCGAAAATATCGCAAGTCGAAATATTGTAAGTCGGAGCATCGTGATCGGGGATCGAGCACTTGTACTTGGAAAACACTGCCTGGGGTGGTGGTTTCGGCAGATATGATAGTGATATTTAAGAGACTTTTATGCAGGCATATGGATTTGCAGGGAGTGGAGGGAATTGGATTACATGCAGGCAGATAGGAGTTGATCTTGGCATCGTATTCGGCATAGACATTGTGGGCCGAAGGGCCTGGAATTAGCTGTACCGTTCTATGTTCTAAAGAATAATTAGCATTTCATATAAAGCAACAAATTTCTTAATAAGACTTCATGGAAGCAAAGGAGTCAGCGTAAAGAGGGGCTTGGTGGAGGTTGGCTTGCCTTCAGCACCGGAAGACAGTGTTCAATCGCTGACGATGGGTGCTGTCCTGTACGGAGTTTTAGGTTCTTTTGAGAGGTTCGTTTTCCATTCCCACACTCTCCAAAGATGTACAGTTGGTTTTTGTTAATTGCTGGTGATAGTGTAAAATTGTCCCTGAGTTGTGTGGTTTGGTGTTAGTGTGCGGGGATTCGAGGTCGGCGCAGACTCGGTGGCCGAAGGGCCTGTTCCGTGCTGTATCTTAAACTAAACTCGGAGCTATGAGTCAGGCAGGAAGTGGCGCTGAGGTGCAAGATCAGCCACTGAATGACGAAGCAACTCCTTCACCTAACCACCACTGTATGTTCTTCCATTCTGCCTCAGCAGAAACTGGTGACAAATGAACCAGAAGGTACACAAAAGGCTGGAGAAACTCAGCGGGTGCAGCAGCATCTATGGAGCGAAGGAAATAGGCAACGTTTCGGGCCGAAACCCTTCTTCAGACTGATAGGGGGTGGGGGGGGGGGAGAAGGAAGGAAAAGGGGAGGAGGAGGAGCCCGAGGGCGGGGGGATGGGAGGAGACAGCTCAAGGGTTAAGGAAGGGGAGGAGACAGCAAGGGCTAACAAAACTGGGACATTAACCAGATTTGACTTGTGAATTGCATCCCTCTGAGATTCTGGAGCTTTTCACCCCAAAAGCTACAAACCTACGATTTCAAACCTCATGATGACAATTATCAGAAGTTCAACCATCTGAAGACATTCAGAGGAGAGGCCTACATTTACCTAGCGCCTTCCACGGCCTTTACACCTAGACTAAACAGCAGCCAAACTGCACACAGCAACATGCCACAAATTTACGTGATAAATATGAGATTGAAACATCGAAACATAGAAAACAGGTGCAGGAGGAGGCCATTCGGCCCATCGAGCCAGCATCGCCATTCATTATGATCATGGCTGATCGTCCCAAATCAATAACCTGTGCCTGCCTTTTCCCCATGTCCCTTGATCATGGCCGTCCGAACGGGGGGGGGCGTTGGGTGCGGTTGCACCCCCCTTTTTCCAGAATAAAAACAAATCCCGAGAAAAAAAATTTTTTTTTAATAGTTCATTTCAAAAGACACCAATTAAAGAATACTTACTCCAGCAGGACAGGGTCACTTTAAGAACCAATGCCAAATCATTACACTGTGTTCCAGCATAATTTTAATTTACGACATACATCGACTCCATTGTTTTACTAAACACTCAATCACATTAACCGCTTCTCACTGAACTTGGTTTCTCTCCACTATTTAACTTATATGGGCATGAGGCATGGAACCAAAGGTTTATAGGTGAAACAACATTTATGTCTCAATGATGATAGTCCCAGATACCATGGGGATACAATCTGTCTCATTTAAAATTGTAAATTAGAGGCTCTCAATATTGTGATCTTTTTAAAATATATATATATTGTTCTGTTTGGTGTCACTAGAATGGAGAAGATCCAGCCAATCTCTAGAAATTACAGACACGATTCCTTGCCAATTGAAGATGGATTTGATGGATTGGGATCGTGTTGCCGTGACCCATCCCTAGTCTGCTCCCATGTGAAACAGAAACACTCTGAAGGGGGGTCCCGACCCGCAACGTCACCCATGCACGTTCTGCAGGGATGCTGCCTGACCCGCTGAGTTACTCCAGCACTTTGTGTCGTTCTTGAACCTTATCGGATAGTGAAAGGCCTGGATAGAGTGAATGTGGAGGGGACGTTTCCACTAGTGGGAGAGCCCAGGACCAGAGGCCGTAGCCTCAGAAGAAAAGGACGTTCCTTTAGAAAGGAGACGAGGAGGAATTTCTTTAGTCAGTGGATGGTGAATCTGTGGAATTCATTGCCACAGACGGCTGTGGAGGCCAAGTCAGTGGATATTTTTAAGGCAGCAATTGACAAATTCTTGATTGGTACGGTTGTCAGATGTTATGGGGAGAAGGCAGGAGAACGGGTAGAGAGTGAGAGATAGATCAGCCATGATTGAATGGCGGAGTAGACTTGATGGGCCGAATGGTTTAATTCTGCTGCTAGAACTCATGAGCGTATGTACCAGTGCTGCTGCTGCTGGGAGCAAGCCTGTCACTGTACCTCACCATGCCCATGTACTTGACAATAAACATGTCCCACCTCGACACTGGCAATGGAAAGTCTCCAGACTTCTTTGCAATAATATTTGGACAGACTGGCATCTCGGGAAGTGCATCGCATTTTCAAACAAGAAAATATTCGCATTAGCGCCGAGCTCCCGTCATCCGTGGAATGCAACTCGGAACGAGAGGAAGCTTCGAGTCTATCCTCTGGCCAAATTTGGGATCCTTGCCACAGCGCTGATGAATGAAGTGTCAACAGTAAAATAAAGTACAGAGGCACGGCCTCCCCTTCTGTGCTGCAGCCTTTGGATTAACATGGGCACTAAATATTTACATTTTTTGTTCTAGTTTCACAATGAAGCCATAATCCGTGACCCTCGGACTCTCCTTGGCTGGCTTTACCTTGCACTAAACATTATTCCCTCATCATGCCATAAGGGATCGGATTAGAATTAGGCCATTTGGCCCATCAAGTCTACTCCATCATTCAACCATTCTCCTGCCTCTCCCCATAACATCTGACACCTGTACTATTCAAGAATCTATCTATCTATCTATCTCTGCCTTAAAATATCCACTGACTTGGCCTCCACACCCTTCTGTATCAAAGAATTCCACAGATTCACCACCCTCTGACTAAAGAAATTTCTCCTGATCTCCTTCCTAAAAGAACGTCCTTTAATTCTGAGGCTGTGACCTCCAGTCCTAGACTCTCCCACTAGTGGAAACATGCTCTCAACATCTACTCTATCCAGGCCTTTCACTACTCGGTAAGTTTCAATGAGGTCCCCCCTTATCCTTCTAAACGCCAGCGAGTACAGGCCCAGCGCCGACAAACGCTCATCATGTATCCATGCACTGTATACGGCTCAATTGTAATCATGTATAGCCTTTCTGCTGACTGGATAGCACGCTACAAAAGCTTTTCACTGTACCTCGGTACACGTGACAATAACCTGAACTGAACTGAACAGAATAGTCAAGAGTGTTTAATTGTCATATGTACTGACAACGGAACAATGAAATTCTTAGACACAAAACGCTGGAGTAACTCAGTGGGTCAGGCAGCATCTCTGAAGAGAAGGAATGGGCGACGTTTCGGGTCGAGACCCGTCTTACTGAAATTCGTACTTGTAGCAGCGCAATGGGCCAGTACATACAATGTCTTACAGATAATAGATAATAAATATAGATTCAATAAATGAACAACCACGAGTGCAAAACAAACCCCAAAGTCCTTTATGCAACCAAAAACAGCCCACAGTACCCATTTATTACGGGTGTCTGAGGTCACTGACCCGCTGAATTACTCCAGCAATTTGTGTCTATCCACAGAAATTCATAGTTGGAATTCTTGACCCTGGTGGTCATGGTTTTCAGATGTCGACAACTTCTTCCCGATGGTTGGATGGAAATAAAGCTGCAGGTTGGAGTGGGTCTTTGAAGATGTTAGCTGTCCCTTTGAGGTAGTACCTCCTGTAGACCCCCTTGATGGTGGGGTGGTCAATACCTGTGTATTTAGACTTTAGAGAATCGGAAACAGGCCCTTCGGCCCACCGATTCTATGCCAACCAGCGATCCCAGTACATTAGCACCACCCGACACACTAGGGACAATTCATAATTTTACCAAAGCCAATTTACCTACAAATTTACCTACAACCAGCGATCCCAGTACATTAGCACTACACACCATCCTATACACTAGGGACAATTTATAATTTTACCAATGCCAATTTACCTACAAACATCCACATCATTGGAGTGTGGGAGGAAGCCGGAGCACCCAGAGAAAAACCCACGCAGTCACAGGGAGAACGTACAAACTCCGTACAGACAGCACCCGTAGTCAGGATCGAACCCGGGTCCCCGACGCTGTAAGGCAGCAACTCTACCGCTGCTCCACTGTGCCGTCCCGAGCTAACGGACCGGGAATTGTTAGAACCCATGCTTCTAAACTCCAAAAGGTATGGATAGAATAGCTTTAGCCACCCAGAGACTAGGGTGGCCGACCTAATGGCATTGATCATTAAGCGCTTAGTTTTGTTTTTTTTGTGTTTGCTTAACTCTTCCTGTAATGGATTTTGAGGTTTTTGTTGCGTTGAGGTTGCGATATAAATGTGGGCCGGGGCGTGGAACCTGATCGATAATCGAACACAGCAGGTGCAGAGCGAACAGCAGCCGCAGAGCTAGGATGCGTGGAGACATATTGCTCAAAGTCAAAGGAGAGAGCAGATACATAATTGTTTCCTTCTCCTGTTAAGTGAGAATCCATCCCACACCGGCTGAATCCAGTCTCCTGAGTGTGTGTGTGTGTGTGTGTTTTATTTTCTCATCGTCTAAGTGACTGCAATCTTTTTTACTGCGGCCGTGTATTGAATTAAAAGCAAACAGTCAGCGGTTGTCATGGTGTTATGTTACAACGCGGTTGGGTTCCAGCGAGGGCCTCGATTTGCTCAGCACCAGATGAATAAAGGCAGGAATAGGCAGGAGCTTTAATGGCTGTAGTAGCCTGCGTTGCCGTGATGGAAGTCCACCAAATTCTCAAAATCATCGCTTGCTCAGAGGGTCGCCAGTCCTTCAACAAGGTTTAGAGTCAGAGAGAGGGAGCATTGTAATCTTCACAGAGCATTTAACTCAGGAGACAGCCACAGCTGCCGGGCATATTAAAAACCTGCCAATGCTTTGTTTTAGAAAGTCATTTTTCTCCATTGTATTGCCGTCTTTGTAAAAGGAGTAGGAAGGTCGAGACCCTTCTTCGGCCAGAAACGTCACCATCTGAAGGTCTCGACCCGAAACGTCACCCATTCCTTCTATCCAGAGATGCTGCCTGTCCCGCTGAGTTACTCCAGCATTCTGCGTCTGTCTTCTTTTCAAAATGTGTATTTTGTCCTTTGGTGTTAGAATAGTTACAGCATTGGAGGCCACTCAGCCCTTCAAGTCTATCCTGTCCCTTAGTGAAGCTCAGTCCCAATAGCTCCCTTCGCCTGTAGGCCGGCAATTACTCTTCCACTTCAGTATTTGTCCAGATACTTCCAGAGGCCCAACACCTAGATACCTCCAGAGCTTCCATCACTCAGATACTTCCAGAGGCCCAACACCTAGATACCTCCAGAGCTTCCAACACTCAGATACTTCCAGAGGTTCCAACTCATAGATACTTCCAGAGGTCCCAATATCCAGATATCTCCAGAGGTCCCAATATCCAGATACTTCCAGAGGTCACAACCCACAAGTGCCATATTTTGGTGCCGGGTCATGTCCGGTATGGATTTATTGGAAATTATGCAAACAAGCATGCAACCTTGCAATGTTGAATCTGTGGAATTCATTGCCACAGAAGGCTGTGGAGGCCAAGTCAGTGGATATTTCTAAAGCAGAGATAGATAGATTCTTTGAAGGTACATGTGTCAGAGGTTATGGGGAGAAGGCAGGAGAATGGGGTTAGGAGGGAGAGATAGATCAGCCATGGTTGAATGTAGGAGTAGATGGGCCGAATAGCCTAATTCTGCTCCGATCACTTATGACCGGGGTCAAGGAAAGAGCATTCACGTTGATCGCGGCCCCTGTTTCCACCACCACGCACCAGAAGCGACAAGACAGACACCATTGTATGCAGATTCTGAGAAATGTGTGTTCATCTCTGGCTGAACAACGTCTAATCTTGTGCGTGGACTTGAGAAGAAGAAGAAGACTTATGACCTTATGATGATGCGGTGTAGATGGAGTCAATGGTGGAGAGGTTGGTTTGCGTGATGGTCTGGGCTGTTTCCACGACTCTGCAACTCTCTGTCTGTGACCTTGGCTGACCGGAGTAACCCCACCAATTTCTCTCCTTGTGCACTGAATACTCATTAGTGCGGAGCGACAGGTGTCCATGCCAGTCGGAGGTGGGACCACCGCCCCATCTGTAGCTTGCTGCGTCAGCCATCTGTTGCCGTACTCTGGCCCCGCACGACTTTGAGATGAACGGTGGAAGTGCAGCCCCCCCAGTGTAGGACAATCAACCTGCTTCTGAAACGGCAAAGCTGACAGGGAAAACAGGCTGCCAATTCAGGTCACTTGCCGTAAGTAAGTCACTGAGACAAGGGCGGTTTGTGCACAGAATAAAGAGCGGGCGGAGGCAGCGTGAAAGGAAAAAAGCCGAGTGCGTAGTTCAGGAAACCGTGTATATGGTTCATGAGAAGATAGAATGCTGCAAGATGTCGCCCAAACCCAGCCCATTATTTGTCACAGAAGCAGATCTACTCTTCTTCTTCTTGCGTATGATGTGCTCAGCCTAAAGTTGCAGGACAACTTGTTCTATTTGATCTTATTTGGTTGTGCGCGCCGGGTTGATTGCATTCGTCGAAACAGGGTGGACCAGGTGAAGGTTGCAATCTCCCCCCTCCCCCACCCCCCACCCCCCCCACCCCCCCCACCCCCCCCAGCAGATCTGCTAACTCACACATTGACATTACAATCACTCCACACTCTTAAATCTGTATCTACACACTGGGAATGGATCGATTGTAACCATGTATTGTCTTTCTGCCGATAGACACAAAATGCTGGAGTAACTCGGGCAGCATCTCTGGAGAGAAGGAATGGGCGACGTTTCAGCTCGAGACCCTTCTTCAGACTGCTTCGTCATTGTCTTTCTGCTGACTGGTTAGCACGCAACAAAAAGCTTTTCACTGTACCTCGGTACGCGTGACAATAAGCAATACTAAACTAAACCAAACTACAGCACAGAAACAGGCCCTTCGGCCCACAATGTCTGTGCAAACTACGATGCCTAGAACATCTCTTGCCTGCACATAATTGATATCCTTCCACCCTACATATATGTCCGTCTATGAAAAAGTGTTTTAAATGCCACTATCGTATCTGCCTCAACCACCGTCCCCAGCAGCACGTTACAAATGTGAGGGTGCACTGCGGTGGATTGTCACCTTGTCGTGGTGGAGAAGCTTGTGTGGTCCTGAGATCCTGAGAGCGATGCCGTCTGGAGCTATGCTCCTGGTAGGGCCACCCATGGCGGTAAGGTCGAGGGGGGGAGGTCTCTGACAAAGAGCAATCCAACCAAGACCTCAACGGTGGAACAGGCGGAGGACGATGGCTGACCTTAGTGGAGAAAAGGGTCTCCGGTCGTCTTGGACTCCACGCCACTGGATCCTGACCCAGATCTGTCAAGGACTGTGGGGGGGCTGTCTGTGCACCAGTCTCCCCATGTTAAACAAAGTCACGCACAGGCGTCCTCCAACCCTGGAGACACCCATTCTTCTTCGAGTCCTGCTTCTTCTTCTTCGAGTCCGTTGCAATCTCAGATGTCGTTCTGCCAGTATCTGGCGCAGGTCACAGCTGGTCGGGTCGGTTCAGCCAGGTCCTGGGGGCTGCACTGGGGGGCGTGGTCACACTAGGTCCAGTAGGTGGGACATTGTCTGTACTGCTCCACAGCTGCATGTGTCTTCTGCCTGGTAGTTCCATGCTTTCATAAGTGCTTTGCACCTCCCCTGCTCCACTCGTAATCTGTTGAGGGTCTTCCAGGTTGGCCATGGGAGGTGGTGCCCGCTGGCGAGGCATTCAGTCGGAGTGATTCCTCTCTCCATCCAGTCGTGGGCTCGTGTGTTGAGCTGGTTCCATTCATCTTTCCAGATGTTGGTCCTTGCTGTTTCTTTGGTTGTCTGGAGAGGTGGGACTGTCTGCAAGGAACTGGCTCTGGATTTCAGTCGGGGTGGAGGTGCTGTGTGTCCGTGCAGGGGGTGCCTGGTATAGATCTTCTGTGCTCTCCGCTCGTCTTGGGCGACGATGGATCGTCTGATATGGGGGGGGGGGGCAATACCAGCTAGGGCGTAGAGACACCCATGGTCAGCTATGACCGAAGGGGGCCTAAGAAGAAGGACTGGGGTGGAAAGGGTGGGCGCGGTTAGGCGGGGGTGGGCGCGGTTAGGCGGGGGGGGGGGGGGGGGGGGGGTGGGTGTTACTTAAAATTAGACCCTTCAAAGTTCACACCATTTGGATTGTAAGCTCCCCAAGCAGAATACGAGGAGCTGTTCCTCCAGTTTGCATGTGGCTTCACTCGGGCAACGGAGGTGGTCCAGGACAGAAAGGTCAGTGTGGGAACGGGAAGCGGGGGTAAAATGCGATGGCAGCCGGGAGATCGCCTGGGCCAAGGCGGAAAGATTGTTGGAAAGATTTAAAATGGATAGGAAAGGTTCCATAAGAAACTTCACGAGATCATAGAAACATAGAAAATAGGTGCAGGAGTAGGCCATTCTGCCCTTCGAGCCTGCACCGCCATTCATTGCGATCATGGCTGATCATCCAACTCAGTATCCCATCCCTGCCTTCTCTCCATACCCCCTGATCCCTTTAGTCACAAGGACCACATCTAACTCCCTCTTAAATATAGCCAATGAACTGGCCTCAACTACCTTCTGTGGCAGAGAATTCCACAGATTCACCACTCTCTGTGTAAAAAATGATTTTCTCATCTCGGTCCTAAAAGATTTCCCCCTTATCCTTAAACTGTGACCCCTAGTTCTGGACTTCCCCAACATTGGGAATAATCTTCCTGCATCTAGCCTGTCCAACCCCTTAAGAATTTTGTAAGTTTCTATAAGATCCCCCCTCAATCTTCTAAATTCTAGCGAGTACAAGCCGAGTCTATCCAGTCTTTCTTCATATGAGAGTCCTGCCATCCCAGGAATCAGTCTGGTGAACCTTCTCTGTACTCCCTCTATGGCAAGAATGTCTTTCCTCAGATTAGGAGACCAAAACTGTACGCAATACTCTCTGCTCTTATGCTCAATCCTTTTGCTAAGTGCTAACATACCATTCGCTTTCTTCACTGCCTGCTGCACCTGCATGCCTACTTTCAATGACTGGTGTACCATGACACCCAGGTCTCGTTGCATCTCCCCTTTTCCTAATCGGCCACCATTCAGATAACAGTCTACTTTCCTGTTTTCCTGTTAAACTCATACGTTCCAGAAGCAGAACTAGGCCATTCGGCCCATCGCCTTCTCTGCCACTGAAACATGGCAGATCGATCTTTCCCTCGCAACCCCATTCTCCTGCCTTCTAGAGGAGGGAAATGGCCTCCTCCCACCTTTAGTAATTTTAAGATCCTTGCGAAATCTTGCAACAAAGATAGCGACCGATGCAGTAATAAATTACTTGCAGGAAAATGCAAGATTATTAGCAGCGACAGGCAACTCCTAAATTTAAGACTTTAATATAATCTGAGACACATAATAAATGTGTGTACCCTCTGAGCTCTCTGAAGTGATTTCAAAATTCACTTAATCTATCGCGTATATAAATACAAATCTGTTGGTTCCTTACTCCCTTCAGTTCATAAAAGAAAGCTGAAAGACCACAACTTCAATGCGCTGGTTCGAAGGTTCAGCTTACTCCTGATCAGCAACGTCAGAGGCCCCCAAAGTTCCAATAAGGTTGGAAATTACGGGTGGTGCATCTGTTAGAGCTGCTGCCTCACAGCGCCAGAGGCCTGTGGACGGTCCTGACCTTGGGTGCTGTCTGTGTGGAGTTTGCAAGTCTCTCCGGGTGCTCCGGTTTCCTACCACATCCCAAAGATGTGCGGGTTTTTAAGCTTAATTGGCCTCAGGATGTGAGTGGTCCCTGGACTGTCGGGAGTGGATGTGTGAAGGGGGGGGGGATAAGATGGAACATCGTCAGACCCTGGAAAATGGGAGAAAGCAGTAATGGTGCCGTTCAACATGAGCATCGACTTGGAGGCTGAGTCAATGGATATATTTAAGGCGGAGATTGACTGATTCTTGATTAGTAAGAGTGTCAGGGGTTATGGGGTGAAGGCAGAGGAATGGGGTTGAGAGGGAAAGAAAGATTCAATGGCGGAGTAGACTTGATGGGCCGAATGGCCTCATTCTGCTCCTGAAACTTCTGAACAATTAGAGGAGAACCTAGGGAGATCATAGTGGGCCATATGATAGGGTAGCAAGTTTGGTCCAGGGCCAAGGTAAGGGAAAGAGGTGGAAGACACATCTCACTGGGTATCCGAATCTTCATCCTAGAGAGTCCTGGCACAGCGGTGGAGTTGCTGCCTCACAGCGCCAGAGACCCGGGTTCGATCCTGACTACGGGTGCTGTCCGTACGGAGTTTGTACCTTCTCCCCGTGGCCTGCGTGGGTTTTCTCCGAGTGCTCCGGTCTCCTCCCGCATCCCAAAGACGGGAAGGTACGTGGGTTAATTGGCTTCTGGAAATTGTCCCTAGTGTGTAGGATAGAACTAGTGTACGGGAGATCGGGGGTCGGCACTGACTGGATGGGCCGAAGGGCCTGTTTCCACGCTGTGTCTCTGAACCTGACTAACTGAGAGAGATGACGAGAGGAGTAAGTGTTAAGAAAATTAAAAATAATAATAATAATTTCCTCGACTTCTTTCAGAGATTTTGATTGAATATTCTTCCCAGACACTGGATCATATGATGGATATGCAACATATGGCTATCTTGTGTCACTTACTGAAATAGATTCAGTCTCTTTCACCTTCTCCCACTCAAGATGTTTGCTTGCTATTTCTTTAGTCATGGCCCCTACACTGAGGGGGGACGTGTAATTCACAGCTCAGCTCATAAAACTAATTTGATTCCCAATCTCACAGCGAACAACGACACACTCCATGACGCTCCGTGATTCAGTTGTTTCAGCTGAATTTAGTTGGGAGGCACAGCGCGGAAACAGGCCCTTTGGTCCACTCAGTCCGCACCGACCAGCGATCCTGCTCTCCCACAGCCCACTGTCTCCGCCTCTTCCTTTCTTCTTCCCACCCCCCCGCCCCCCCCACATCAGTCTGAAGAAGGGTCTCGACCCGAAACGTCACCTATTCCTTCGCTCCATAGACGCTGCCTCACCCCGCTGAGTTTCTCCAGCATCTTTGTCCATGGAGGAGCAGCACCTCATAATTTCGCTTGGGCAGTTTACACCCCAGCGGTATGAACATTGACTTCTCCAATTTCAGGTAGTCCCTGCATTCTCCCTCCTTCCCCTCCCCTTCCCAGCTCTCCCACAGCCCACTGTTTCTGGCTCTTCCTTTCTTCTTCCCCCCCCCACCCCCACATCAGTCTGAAGAAGGGTCTCGACCCGAAACGTCACCTATTCCTTCGCTCCATAGATGCTGCCTCACCCCGCTGAGATTCTCCAACATTTTTGTCTACCTCCCATAGACTAACACTGCCCTACAGACACAATTTTACACCAAGCCAATTGACTGATCATTGTTATGAGGTTTAAACTCGTAGTTTTGTACATTTTGGGGTGAAAAGCTCTAGAATCTCGGTGGGATTCAATTCACAAGTCAACTCTGGTTAATTTGTCACCAGTTTCTGCTGAGGCAGAATGGAAGAACATGGATAGGTGAAGGAGTTGCTTCTTCATTCACTGGCCGATCTTGAAACATCAGCGCCACTTCCCTGCACTGACTCCATATCCCCGAGTTTAGTTTAGTTTAGAGATACAGCATGGAAGCTGGTCCTTCGGCCCACCAAGTCCGCGCCTACCAGCGATCCCCGCACCACTAACACTATCCTACACACACTAGGGACAAATTTGCATGCTGGACCAAGACAATCAGCCTACAAACCTGGGAGTGTGGGAGGAAACCGAAGATCCCAGAGAAAACCCACGCGGGTCACGGGGAGAACGCACAAACTCCGTACAGACAGCGCCCGTAGCCGGGATCGAACCCGGGTCTCTCGGCGCTGTGAGGCAGCAACTCTACCGCTGCGACACGGTGCCGGTCACTGACCAAACACAGGGGAAATGTGTAATTCACAACACAGCTCATAAAACCAAATGGATTCCCATTCTCACAGAGAACGATGACACATTCAGAGGTGGTGTCCAGGACACTTTGTGACTCGGTTGTGTCAGCCTAACTCCAAACCAACGTAGAGGCAGTCAATGTCAACGCAACGAGAGCAGAAGGGAAAGCACCGTTTACAATCGGTGGAGGATGTTAGAAGGGTCTCGACCCGAGACGTCGCCTATTCCTTCTCTATAGATGCTGCCTCACATGCTGAGTTTCTCCAGCATTTTTTGTCTACTGCAGGATGTTGCTGCCCAGGTTTCAGAGCCAGAATGGTCTCACAGGCCACCTCGGGAATAAGTCATAAGGTCATAAGGAATAGGAGTAGAATTGGGCCATTCGGCCCATCAAGTCTACTCTGCCATTCAATCAAGGCTGATCTATCCCTCCCTCCTAACTCCCTTCTCCTGCCTTATTTCCATAACTTCCACATAGATGAGTTTGGAGGCAGCCCCGGATGGGCTGTAGCAATGGGCGAGGGAGTATCATGGAGGAGCAAGTGTATGAATGCTTCTGAAAGAGGGGTGTGGGTCTCTAAATGACTGGTCTCTCAAACACCTAGCACAGGCACAATGTGTAGGCAGATGACTTTCTCTCTTGTGTTAGTAGGTACTGTCTGTGTCTCTCTGTGGCTCGTATAAGAAGGAACCGCAGATGCTGGTTTACACCGAAGATAGACACAAAAGGCTGGAGGAACTCAGCGGGACAGGCAGCATCTCTGGAGAGAACCCTTCCGTATCCCCACACTCCCTCTCCCCTGACTCGCAGTCTGCAGAAGGGTCTCGACCCACAACGTCACCCGTCCCTTCTCTCCAGAGATGCTGCCTGTCCCGCTGAGTTACTCCAGCCTTTGGTCTCTCCATGTGTGTCTCCGACCATGCACCGAGCCAAACCTTGACCTTCGGGCTGCAAATGTAGCGCGCAGAAACTCAGCACAACAAGAGGCCACATTTGCTGCAGTGCTGGCTCTTTCAATGGACAACATAATTGGGTCTGAAGAAGGGTCTTGACCCAAAACCTCACCTGTCCACCCCCCTCCCCCACAAACGCTGCCCGACCTGCTAGTTCATCCTCACTATTTTGTCTCCGTCCCACATTTTCCCATCACAAGAGAAAATAAGACTGAATTTTTTAAAATTTATAATAATGCCTGCCTCAATCCCCATCGGTACCCATGATCCCCAACGTTGGCCCCCCCATCCTCAACGGCTCAGCTCCAGAAACATTCTGCCGTAGTACAGGACATGCGGAGATCAGGAATGGTGTCGGAGAAACAAGTCCCCTTTCACCCCAAACAGTTCGGGGTCCCAGTAGGAGGTCTCTGACAGAGAATACAATGGCCTTTATGAAGGAACTGCAGATGCTGGAAAATCGAAGGTAGACAAAAATGCTGGAGAAACTCAGCGGGTGCGGCAGCATCTATGGAGCGAAGGAAATAGGCTGAAACGTTGCCTATTTCCTTCGCTCCATAGATGCTGCCGCACCTCCGAGAATACAATGGCCCCCTTTTGTTCTTCAGCAAAGACCGACCGATAAATTGAACCCCAAGCACTTGCACTTTCAGCAGCATTGCTTGCAAATGGAGTGTAGTGCATCATTGCCACCTTTGTAAAATTGTACCGGCCACTTCCCCTTGGATTGAGCACCAGGGAACAGGGCAGCACGGTGGAGCAGTGTTAGAGTTGCTGCCTTACAGGGCCAGAGGCCCCCCGGGTTCGATCCCGACCACGGGTGCTGCCTGTACGGAGTTTGTACGTTCTCCCCGTGACCTGCGTGGGTTTTCCCCCGGGTGCTCTGGTTTCTTCCCACGACTCCAAAGACGTACGGGATTGTAGGCTCATTGGCCTCGGAAAAAATTGTAAATTGTCCCCAGTCTGTGCAGGATAGTGTTAGTGTGCGGGGATCGCTGGCTGGTGCGGACTGAGTGGGCCGAAGGGCCTGTTTCCCCGCGCTGTATCTCTAAATTACAATGTTGCGGGTTCAAACCTCACCTCCCTGAAACGTAACCTCCCCCCACAATCGATAGACTGACTTAAAACAAAGAGCAAGGCCCCCGGAGGCTGCGGTGGGAGGTGGGACGGGAGTTAAAGGCTCTCCATCCTAACACTGATGCATTCCACACACTTTCTGCCAGCTTCAGACTTTGAACGCTCAAGCAATTTGTAAACGTGTCGTTACTCAGTACGTTTCATTGTGTGCCCCTCGCAGTGAGGTGCTTCCCCCCCCTCTGCCCATTCCACACCTTGGATAGGGGCGAGGAGTCTTGGTGAGGTGGTGACCCTTTAGGGAGCAGGATTGTGTGCACCGTCACTAACCCCCACCCATCACACATAGTCAAATACCCACTGACTTGGCCTCCACAGCCTTCTGTGGCAAAGAATTCCACAGATTCACCACAGATCGGAGCAGAATCAGGCCATTCGGTGAAACCAAGGCAATTCACAGTTCGAAGCTTAGTTTGTTGGCATAGAGTTATAGAGTCTTACAGCGTGGAAACAGGCCCTTTGGCCCAACGTGCCCACACCAGCCAACATGTGCCACCTACACTAGTCCCACCTGCCTGCATTTGGCCCATATCCATCCAAATCTGTCCAAATTGTTCAAGATCATAAGGTTACAAGGTCATAAGGTCATAAGTGATAGGAGTCTACTCCGTCATTCAATCATGGCTGATCTATCTCTCCCTCCTAACCCCATTCTCCTGCCTTCTTCCCATAACCCCTGACACCCGTACTAATCAAGAATCTATCAAACTCTGCTTTAAACATATCCATTGACTTGGCCTCCACAGCCTTCTGGGGCAAAGAATTCCACAGATTCACCACCCTCTGACTAAAGAAATTTCTCCTCATCTCCTTCCTAAAGGAACGCCCTTTAATTCTGAGGATGTGGCCTCTGGTCCTCGACTCTCCCACTAGTGGAAACATCCTCTCCACATCCACTCTATCCAAGCCCTTCACCTGTCCCAGGCAGAGTGGGAGAAATAACTTCCCCGGGCTAACAGTGACAGGAGGGAGGAAAGGACAAACCAAAGCACCATGACAACAATAGACAATAGGTGCAGGAGTAGGCCATTCGGCCCTTCGAGCCAGCACCGCCATTCAATGTGATCATGGCTGATCATCCCCAATCAGTACCCCGTTCCTGCCTTCTCCCCATATCCCCTGACTCCGCTATTTTTAAGAGCCCTATCTAGCTCTCTCTTGAAAGCATCCAGAGAACCTGCCTCCACCTGCCCTCTGAGGCAGAGAATTCCACAGACTCACCACTCTCTGTGAGAAAAAGTGTTTCCTCGTCTCCGTTCTGAATGGCTTACCCCTTATTCTTAAACTGCGTGGCCCCTGGTTCTGGACTCCCCCAACATCAGGAACATGTTTCCTGCCTCTAGCGTGTCCAACCCCCTTAACAATCTTATATGTTTCAATGAGATACCCTCTCATCCTTCTAAACTCCAGAGTGTACAAGCCGAGCCGCTCCATTCTCTCAGCATATGACAGTCCCGCCATCCCGGGAATTACACTTGTAAACCTACGCTGCACTCCTTCAATAGCAAGAATGTCCTTCCTCAAATTAGGGGACCAAAACTGCACACAATACTCCAGGTGTGGTCTCACTAGGGCTCTGTACAACTGCAGGAGGACCTCTTTGCTCCTATATTCGATTCCTCTTGTTATAAGAGGACAGGTACTAGGAGTTTGCAGAGATACCACAAGCCCGGTATTAATGTTCACAAATACATGTCCCCCCCCCCCCCCCCCCACCCCCACCCACTCCCCCCCAGCAAACCTGGACTGGAGATTTGATTAAACGCTCAACGCAAGGAAACCTTCCAAATAAAAGACATACAGATATTGCCACAGGTATGAATTGAAAGGGCTGCCATTAGCACAATAGTTAGGCTGTTGGACTAGCACCCAAATACCTGGGCAGTGACTCAGAGACATGTTTAGTTTAGTTTAGAGATACAGCGCAGAAACAGGCCCTTCGGCCCACTGAGTCTGTGGCGACCAGCGATCCCCGCACACTAACACTACCCCTACACACACCAGGGACAATTTTTTTTACAATTTTACCAAGCCAATTAACCTACAAACCTGTACGTCTTTGGAGTGTGGGAGGAAACCGGAGATCTCGGAGAAAACCCACGCGGTCACGGAGAGGACGTGCAAACTCCGTACGGACAGCACCCGCAGTTCGGATGGAACGCGAGTCTCGGACGCCGTGAGGCAGCAACTCTGCCAGTTCGAATCCCGACCAAGGCAGTGAGGCAATTTAGATTCAAGAAGTGAATCAGTCTGATGAAGGGTCTCGACCCATACCTTCTCTCCAGAGATGCTGCCTGCCCCGCTAAGTTACCCCAGCATTGTGTGTCCATCTTCAGTTTAAACCAGCGTCTGCAGTTTCTTCCCACACAGTAAATAGATGGTATTATCCCATGGTAGGCAAAAATGCTGGAGAAACTCAGCGGGTGAGGCAGCATCTATGGAGCAAAGGAATAGGCGATGTTTCGGGTCAAGACCCTTCTTCAGACTGATGTGCTTGGTCTTGTTTGGTTTTATCCCATGGAGGTTCGGCGTACACTTGTCGCTTTACCTCCCCCCCCCCCCCTTGACTCCATTCAAGAACCCAAGCAGTCTTTCCAGGTGCGGTAGAGGTTCACCTGCACCTCCTCCAACCTCATCTATTGCATCCGCTGCTCTGGATGTCCACAGGTGTTTCCTGAGCCACTGAGTTACTCCAGCATTTGTGTGCCTTTTATTTTTTGTAAGGCAGCAATCTTGTGTCTGCAAATACACTTTTAGACTTTGTAGTTACAGCATGGAAACAGACCCTTCGGCCCACCGAGTCCGCGCCGACCAGCGACCACTCCGTACACTAGCATTATACAAAACAATTTACAATTTTTCACCGAAGCCAATTAACCTACAAACCCGCACGTCTTTGGAGCGTGGAAATATGGGAGGAAATCCCACGCGGTCACGGGGCGAATGTGCAAACTCCACACAGACAGTACCCATAGCCAGGATCGAACCTGGGTCTCTGGTGCTGTAAGGCAGCAACTCTACCGCTGTGCCCCCCTCTAGTGCCACACATTGTTTTCAGTCTTCGGAGGGGTGGGGGGCGCGGGGAGATATTTCTCCCACTAGTCTAGATTGTGCAGGTAACTGGAGATGCCACCCTCTACAATGACCTGAAGTGAATCACCAGCAGGGAAAGGGTTAACGGAAGGAGAATAATATAGAGCAAGGAAGGAAAGGTAAAGCTGATTAACTGTGCACCTGTACGCTGGGCTGGCGTGAAAACTAAACATTCATTCTGGGGGGTTGGCAAAAGGTTTAAAATCAGACCCAGATTATTCTGAGCAGACGTGTCAATTAGTGTCAAGATCTGACAAAGCCTTGTGTGGAGAAACACAGAGGGCGAGACAAACACAGACGCACACAGACACGCACACATAGACACATACACACACGCGCACATAAACAGAGCCACATACACACACACACACAGACACACAGAGCCACACACACACATACAGAGCCACATACACACACACATACAGACACACATACAGACACACATACAGACACACATACAGAGCCACATACACACATAAACATACATACGCACACACACACACACACACACACACAGAGCCACAGACACACACACACACATACACAGCCACGCACACACATACACACACACACAGCCACACATACACACACACAAACAGAGCCACATACATACATACACAGCCACACATACATATACACACACACACACACACATACATATACACACACACACACACACAGCCACACACAAACAGAGCCACATACATACACACACACAGACATATACACACAAACCGCACACAGACACACACACATACACGCACGCATAGACACACATACACACACAGACACGTGCACACACAGACATACATACACACAGAAACAGACACACACAGATACACATATACATACAGCCACACACATACAGACACACACATAGAGACACACACACACAGTCACACACGCAGACAGGCGGGCATCAATACACACAAACAATATGGCATAGCTGTGCCTTTCACACTGTCCCTTATATCATTACACCCCATATACAGTAGAGCGATCTAAACTAGACGTGCAATGCCAAACAACCTGCAGAATGCAACAACACAAATTGTGGTTCCACAGTGATAAATGAGAAGTTGTACAGAGGGATGGGGGTAACAGAGAGGGCGAGAGTCGCCTGCCATTGTAGGGGGGGATATCACCCCACATTAGATAGAACCCCTCAGACACTAATCAATAACTGGACAGCCAAGACACTGGGCAGGATGTGCAGAATATTCATTAGTATCCACGGACTAGTGCACGATGCGGTTGCTATGTGTGTGTGGAGAGCGGCTGTGCTGGGCGGATGACACAGTGCTGAAGGAGAGAGAGAGAGAGAGAAAGGGAGAAAGAGAGAAAGAGAGAGGTTGGGAGAGAGAGGGAGGGGGAGAGAGAGAGGGTGAGAGAGGGAGGGTGAGAGAGGGAGGGAGGGTGAGAGAGGGAGGGAGGGTGAGAGAGGGAGGGTGAGAGAGGGAGGGTGAGAGAGGGAGGGTGAGAGAGGGAGGGTGAGAGGGAGGGTGAGAGATGCAGAGGAAGGCAGAGAGAGTGAAAGAGGGAGAGAGAGGGAGAGAGACAGGCAGGATGAAAGAGGGAGGATGAGAGAGAGGGAGGGAGAAAGGCAGAGAGGAAGGGAGAGAGAGAGGAAGAGGCAGAGAGAGGAAGAGGCAGAGAGAGGAAGAGGGAGAGGGAGGGACAGGGAGAGAGGCCAGATGTAACAGGTTGCTGACATCTTGTCTCCACCCAAGCCAAGGAGAGGAGAGGAGGGGAGAGGAGGGGAGAGGCTTACAGGCAGAAAGAGACGCATACCAGATTCGCTTTTACAGTAAACTGTACACACAGAGTATTTATTCAGCAATACATGAAATGCGAGGTTTTATTTCGCTCCCTCTCAAAGAACATGGTTAATACCTGCACGGATGGGTTGTCCAGTACATCCATCCGAATCTCCTGGGAAGTTGAAGGTGTCCTAGACATGCTGTTTAGTACCATTGGAGGCTGTTTCTATTCACAGGGGGCACATCTTCTTTAGAATGAAGGCTGTTGTTGTGTTAATTTCTAGTTGGGAGCACTGCTGTTCAATGCTTAGCTTGCCCTTGTCTCTCTCTCTCTCTCCCTCTCTCACACACACATATAATGAACCTCCTCCTATGCTGTACATCCCCACCTTACTTGCCTGTGCTGGATTGACACAACGTTGAACAAACCACGAATGGCTGGGCAGCCGGTTGCTTGCTGATAAGTCAAGTCTGTGGAGAATGAGCCAATTGTAGCGGAGATGATGGGCGGTAAGGTTCCTCCCCAATTCGTTCCCTGGGTGGAAATGGATATTAATTTATAATAAACCCCTGTTCTGGAGGGCTCAGTAACCGTTTCCATAAAAGACGAGCTGCCCTTTCAACCCGCTCCATCTGAGAGATGTGTGTCTGGTTTAGAAAAATGTAGACTTTAGGCTTTAGAGATACAGCGCAGAAACAGGTCCTTCGGCCCACCGGGTCCGCGCCAACCCAGACATCACCTGCTACACTAGCACTATCCTCCACACACACACACACACCAAGGGGCGATTTACAATTTTACCGAAGCCAATTGACCTATAAACGAAGTGTGGGAGGAAACCGGAGCACCCGGAGGAAACCCACGCGGTCACGGGGAGAACGCACAGACTCCGTGCAGACAGCACCCGCAGTCAGGATCGAACCCGGGTCTCTGGCACCGTGAGGCAGCAACTCTACCGCTTCCCCACCGCAATGTAAGAAATGCCAAAAAAATGCTCAGAAGGCCACCCAGTATATCTGTAGAAAGAGAAACAGGTAACGTTTCAGGTCAAGGACTACGTTAAAACTGGGGGAAAGAGAAAAAATAAGAGCATTGGACACAGTCCTGCACTGGAACAGGCCCTTCGGCTGTGAATGTCTGTGGCAAACATGATGCCTTGTCATGACTTCCTCAACACTAACAACACTAGGGTGGCACAGCGGTAGAGTTGCTGCCTCACAGCGCCCTAGACCCGGGTTCGATCCCGACCACGGGTGCTGTCTGTACCGAGTTTGCACTTTCTCCATGTGACCTGCGTGGGTTTTCCCCGGGTGCTCCGGTCTCCTCCCACACTCCAAGGAAATACAGGTTTGTAGGTTAATTGGCTTTGGTGTGAATGTAAATTGTATCTTGTGTGCAGAATAGTGTTAATAGAAACATAGAAAATAGGTGCAGGAGTAGGCCATTCGGCCCTTCGAGCCTGCACCGCCATTCAATATGATCATGGCTGATCATCCAACTCAGTATCCTGTACCTGCCTTCTCTCCATACCCCCTGATCCCTTTAGCCACAAGGGCCACATCTAACTCCCTCTTAAATATAATAATAATAATAATGGATGGGATTTATATAGCGCCTTTCTAATACTCAAGGCGCTTTACATCGCATTATTCATTCACTCCTCAGTCACACTCGGTGGTGGTAAGCTACTTCTGTAGCCACTGCTGCCCTGGGGCAGACTGACGGAAGCGTGGCTGCCATTCTGCGCCTACGGCCCCTCCAACCACCACCAATCACTCACACACATTCACACACAGGCAAAGGTGGGTGAAGTGTCTTGCCCAAGGACACAACGACAGTATGCACTCCAAGCGGGATTCGAACCGGGCTACCTTCCGGTTGCCAGCCGAACACTTAGCTCATTGCGCCAATGAACTGGCCTCAACTACCTTCTGTGGCAGAGAGTTCCAGAGATTCACCACTCTCTGCGTGAAAAATGTTTTCCTCCTCAATGTACGGGGATCGCTGGTCGGCGCGGACTCGGTGGGTCGAGGGGCAGCGACTGTGAAGCAGCAACCCGGCCACCCTGGTGTTGACAGTGTTGATGAAGAACCACAGAGCCACGTTCGATCCTGACTACGGATGCCGTCTGTACAGAATTTGTACGTTCTCACCCCGGACCTTGTGGGTTTTCTCCAGGGTGCTCCGGCTTCCGGCGACGCCCCAAGGACTCACAGGTTTGCCGGCTAATTGGCCTCGGTAAAATTATAACTTGTCCCTAGCGTGTGTAGGATAGTGCTAGTGTACGGGGTGACCGCTGGTCGGCACGGACGCAGGGGGCTAAATGCCTGTTTCTGCACTGTATCTCTAAGGTCCAAAGTCTAAAGTCTTATGCAACACTGAAAACCTTCTAGCTTAAATCTTAAATCATCTGCTAAAGATAGCTTCTACTTTTGAATTTGTCTTTGAAATAGATGTTTATTGAACTGTGGCTCATTAGGGCTGAGATGTAGATTCAGTACACCAGACAGTTATGCAGTGAAAAGCCACGTTAGACGTGGGAGTCTACACTGCACAAATTGGCCGGTGTGTTTCCCCCATCACCCCAGTGAACACATTACCATTAGATCTGAAGAAGGGTCCTGACCCGAAACGTCACCCATTCCTTCTCTGCAGAGATGTTGCCTGTCCCAGGGAGAAGGCAGGAGAATGGGGTTAGGAGGGAGAGATAGGTCAGCCATGATTGGACGGTGGCGTAGACTTGATGGGCCGAATGGCCTAATTCTGCTCCTAGAACTTAAGAATCCTTCTCATTACTTCAGTTCACTGCCATTGCAATAGTCACATATATAGTCGCATATAATGGTGTTTTATCATTCATGTTTTATTATTATTAATGTTTAGTGTTTTCTGAGTCATTTGTAACTGTCACTGTATGTCATGTTGTTACTTGTGGGCGGAGCACCAAGGCAAATTCCTTGTATGTGAATACTTGGCCAATAAACTTACTTACTTACTTATATATAGCCTTTTGGAAGCCACTAATAAATTATTAATCGTTAGGATTTGAGCGTTCTATCATAAGGTCATATACGTGACAGGAGCAGAATTAGGCCATTCAGCCCATCAAGTCTATGCCATTCAATCGTGGTTGATCTATCTCTCCCTCCTAATCTCCTGCCTTCTCCCCATTACCCCTGCATCAGCCCATCCCTGGAATCGAATTGAAGCTTTGCAGCTAACTTATTCAGGAGGTAGATGGAACATAACGATTCCAGCAGCATATCGCCCCTCCAAGGATCTATCGTGGTTTTAAGATAAAGTTTAGTATAGTTTACAGTTTATTGTAATTTAGAGATACAGCGCTGTAACAGGCCCTTCGGCCCACCGAGTCGGTGCTAAGTTTAAGGATAACGGGGAAATCTTTTAGGACGGAGATGAGAAAAACACTTTTCACACAGAGAGTGGTGAATCTCTGGAATTCTCTGCCACAGTAGTATAGTATAGTATAGTATATCTTTATTGTCATTTTCCTGAGTACTCACATACCCAGAGGAAACAAAAAAACATTGCTCAACCAGTGTCCATTCAGTGTGCAGTAAAAAATAAATAGAAATAAAAATACATATATCATGAACAAGTTTAACACTACTCTCTACTAAACATCAACAGGCGTTCCGATCGGCAGCGGCACGACAGTGGCTCTGCTGCAGTCTGTCCAGGTTGGTGGTTGGTGCGCGATACTTTGGCAGGGGGCAAAGTCCGTTTATCAGTCTTATAGCCTGCGGGAAGAAGCTGAGGACCATCCTGCTGGTTTTGCAGCTAATGCTCCTGTACCTCTTCCCAGATGGCAGGATGGAGAATATGTGATGCGATGGGTGGTAGGGGTCTTTGATGATGGAGATGGCTCTGCTGATACATCTCTTCCTGTATATGTCCAGCAGGAAAGGGAGTGGAGCACCAATAATCCTGCTGGCGGTCTTCACAATCCTGTCTAGTTGGTGCCGTTCGTACGCCTTGCAGCTCCCGAACCAGGAAGTGATGCCGTAGGTTAATGTGCTCTCGATTGTCCCCCTATAAAAAGTTCGTAGGTGTGTAGTGGGGAGACCTGCTTTACGTAGTCTTCGGAGAGGGTGTAGTCGCTGCTGGGCTCTCTTGACCAGTGCTGTGGTGTTGGTCACAGAAGGTAGTCGAGGCCAGTTCATTGGCTATATTTAAGAGGGAGTTAGATGTGGCCCTTGTGGCTAAAGGGATCAGGGGGTATGGAGAGAAGGCAGGTACAGGATACTGAGTTGGATGATCAGCCATGATCATATTGAATGGCGGTGCAGGCTCGAAGGGCCGAATGGCCTACTCCTGCACCTATTTTCCATGTTTCTATGTTTCTAACCAGCGATCTCCGCATACTAACACTATCCTACACACACTAGAGATCAAACAAGGCCAGGGGTCTGGTCGTTCCACAGTGTGGCTTTGGTCGTTCACTCACCTGTCTAACAAAGCTGTTGGAGGTTGTATCAGAGGACGTGCTTCCGTCCGAGCGCTTGAATCTACTTTTCTTTTTGGCGTACTTTCCCTGTTGGACGAAAGAAAGAAAAATGTACGAGTTATCTTTGGGGGGGGGGTCACAGCCCTATTTATTTTAGTTCAGAGATAAGGTGCTGAAACACCCCAAACGCTGGCAACATCCTACACACGAGGGACAATTTACAAATCTTATTAACCTTCAAAACTGTACGTCTTTGGAGTGTGGGAGGAAACCGGAGATCACGGAGAAAACCCACGCGGTTACCACCGGTCACCACTGCGCCACTGTACCACCCAAGCGATCTGGGCAGGTAGATGGATAGGAAAGATTTAGAGGGATGTGGGCCAAACATGGGCAGGTGGGACTTGTGTAGATGGGGCATCTTGGTTGACGTGAGTTAGTTGGGCTGAAGGGCTGTTTCCATTCTGTGTGACTCCACCACTCCACGACATGGATGGAGTGTGACATTGTTAATTCAGAAACAATGGTTCTGAACTTAAAGAAAGGTAACTTTGAGGGTATGAGACGTGAATTGGCCAAGATTGACTGGCAATTAATTCTAAAAGGGTTAACGGTGGATATGCAATGGAAGACATTTAAAGACTGCATGGATGAACTACAAAAATTGTTCATCCCAGTTTGGCAAAAGAATAAATCAGGGAAGGTAGTACATCCGTGGATAACAAGGGAAATCAGGGATAGTATCAAAGCGAAGGATGATGCGTACAAATTAGCCAGAAAAAGAAGCATACCGGAGGACTGGGAGAAATTCAGAGACCAGCAGAAGAGGACAAAGGGCTTAATTAGGAAAGGAAAAATAGATTATGAAAGAAAACTGACAGGGAACATAAAAACTGACTGCAAAGGTTTTTATAGATATGTGAAAAGAAAGAGATTAGTTAAAACAAATGTAGGTCCCTTGCAGTCAGAAACAGGTGAGTTGATCATGGGGAACAAGGATATGGCGGACCAATTGAATAACTACTTTGGTTCCGTCTTCACTAAGGAAGACATAAATAATCTGCCGGAAATAGCAGGGGACCGCGGGTCAAAGGAGTTGGAGGAATTGAGTGAAATCCAGGTTAGCCGGGAAGTGGTGTTGGGTAAATTGAATGGATTAAAGGCCGATAAATCCCCAGGGCCAGATAGGCTGCATCCCAGAGTACTTAAGGAAGTAGCTCCAGAAATAGTGGATGCATTAGTAATAATCTTTCAAAACTCTTTAGATTCTGGAGTAGTTCCTGAGGATTGGCGGGTAGCAAACGTAACCCCACTTTTTAAGAAGGGAGGGAGAGAGAAAACGGGGAATTACAGACCAGTTAGTCTAACATCGGTAGTGGGGAAACTGCTAGAGTCAGTTATTAAAGATGGGATAGCAGCACATTTGGAAAGTGGTGAAATCATTGGACAAAGTCAGCATGGATTTACAAAAGGTAAATCATGTCTGACGAATCTTATAGAATTTTTCGAGGATGTAACTAGTAGCGTGGATAGGGGAGAACCAGTGGATGTGGTGTATCTGGACTTCCAGAAGGCTTTCGACAAGGTCCCACATAAGAGATTAGTATACAAACTTAAAGCACACGGCATTGGGGGTTCAGTATTGATGTGGATAGAGAACTGGTTGGCAAACAGGAAGCAAAGAGTAGGAGGTAAACGGGTCCTTTTCACAATGGCAGGCAGTGACTAGTGGGGTACCGCAAGGCTCAGTGCTGGGACCCCAGCTATTTACAATATATATTAATGATCTGGATGAGGGAATTGAAGGCAATATCTCCAAGTTTGCGGATGACACTAAGCTGGGGGGCAGTGTTAGCTGTGAGGAGGATGCTAGGAGACTGCAAGGTGACTTGGATAGGCTGGGTGAGTGGGCAAATGTTTGGCAGATGCAGTATAATGTGGATAAATGTGAGGTTATCCGTTTTGGTGGCAAAAACAGGAAAGCAGACTATTATCTAAATGGTGGCTGACTAGGAAAAGGGGAGATGCAGCGAGACCTGGGTGTCATGGTACACCAGTCATTGAAAGTAGGCATGCAGGTGCAGCAGGCAGTGAAGAAAGCGAATGGTATGTTAGCTTTCATAGTAAAAGGATTTGAGTATAGGAACAGGGAGGTTCTACTGCAGTTGTACAGGGTCTTGGTGAGACCACACCTGGAGTATTGCGTACAGTTTTGGTCTCCAAATCTGAGGAAGGACATTATTGCCATAGAGGGAGTGCAGAGAAGGTTCACCAGACTGATTCGTGGGATGTCAGGAGTGTCTTATGAAGAAAGACTGGATAGACTTGGTTTATACTCTCTAGAATTTAGGAGATTGAGAGGGGATCTTATAGAAACTTATTAAATTCTTAAGGGGTTGGACAGGCTAGATGCAGGAAGATTGCTTCCGATGTTGGGGAAGTCCAGGACAAGGGGTCACAGCTTAAGGATAAGGGGGAAATCCTTTAAAACCGAGATGAGAAGAACTTTTTTCACACAGAGAGTGGTGAATCTCTGGAACTCTCTGCCACAGAGGGTAGTCGAGGCCAGTTCATTGGCTATATTTAAGAGGGAGTTAGATGTGGCCCTTGTGGCTAAGGGGATCAGAGGGTATGGAGAGAAGGCAGGTACGGGATACTGAGTTGGATGATCAGCCATGATCATATTGAATGGCGGTGCAGGCTCGAAGGGCCGAATGGCCTACTCCTGCACCTAATTTCTATGTTTCTATGTTTCTATGTTGATGGATCAGCTGAAGAAGGATAGAGTGGGTCGATGGTGGGTAGTCATGGAGCAGATGGGCCGAGTGGCCTGTCCATACGTCCCTGTAGGACGGCCAAACGAGTTGTCTGGTCACGCGCCGTAGAAAGCATTTTATCGGGATGCATCATAGCATGGATTGGGAACAGCTCCATCCAAGACCGCAAGAAATTGCAGAGAATTGTGGACACAGCCCAGACCATCACACAAACCATCCTCCCTTCCATTGACTCCATTTATACCTCACACTGCCTTGGCAAGACCAGCAGCATCATCAAGGATGAGTCACACCCCCGTACTCTCTCTCCTCCCCTCTCCCATCAGGCAAAAGGTACAGGTGTGAAAACGCACAGGGACAGTTTCTTCCCAGCTGTTATCGGAGCAGGGAGGTTCTACTGCAGTTGTACAGGGTCTTGGTGAGACCACACCTGGAGTATTGCGTACAGTTTTTGTCTCCTAATCTGAGGAAAGACATTCTTGCCATAGAGGGAATACAGAGAAGGTTCACCAGACTGATTCCTGGGATGTCAGGACTTTCATATGAAGAAAGACTGGATAGACTTGGCTTGTACTCGCTAGAATTTAGAAGATTGAGGGGGGATCTTATAGAAACTTACAAAATTCTTAAGGGGTTGGACAGGCTAGATGCAGGAAGATTGTTCCCGATGTTGGGGAAGTCCAGAACAAGGGGACACAGTTTAAGGATAAGGGGGAAATTTTTTAGGACCGAGATGAGAAAAACATTTTTCACACAGAGAGTGGTGAATCTCTGGAATTCTCTGCCACAGAAGGTAGTTGAGGCCAGTTCATTGGCTATATTTAAGAAGGAATTAGATGTGGCCTTTGTGGCTAAAGGGATCAGGGGGTCTGGAGAGAAGGCAGGTACAGGATACTGAGTTGGATGATCAGCCATGATCATATTGAATGGCGGTGCAGGCTCGAAGGGCCGAATGGCCTACTCCTGCACCTATTTTCTATGTTTCTATGTTAACTGAACCATCCTACCACAACTGGAGAGCAGTCCCGAACTACTATCTACCTCATTGGAGACCCTTGGACTATCTTTGATCGGACTTTACTGGCTTTATCTTGCACTAAATGTTATTGCCTTTATCCTGTATCTGTGCATTGTAAACGGCTCGATCGTAATCATGTATTGTCTTTCCGCTGACTGGCTAGCACGCGACAAAAGCTTTTCACTGTACCTCGGTACACGTGACAATAAACTAAACTATAAACTGTATCTGTAAACCGAGTTGATCTTGTCAGTCAGGCTACGAAAAATGTTCCCGATGTTGGGCGAGTCCAGAACCAGGGGCCACACTTAGAATAAAGGGGAGGCCATTTAAGACTGAGGTGAGAAAAAAAGTTTTACACCCAGAGAGTTGTGAATTTGTGGAATTCCCTGCCACAGAGGGCAGTGGAGGCCAAATCACTGGATGGATTTAAGAGAGAGTTAGATAGAGCTCTAGGGGCTAGTGGAGTCAAGGGATATGGGGAGAAGGCAGGCACGGGTTATTGATTGGGGACAATCAGCCATGATCACAATGAATGGCGGTGCTGGCTCGAAGGGCCGAATGGCCTCCTCCTGCACCTATTTTCTATGTTTCTATATTTACAATGGATATTCTCCAAAGCACCTCCTCTAACCTCACCTAGCATCACCGGTGTGGACTCCTGTACAAGCGTAGACCAGGCGACCATTTCATTGACCACTTTCACTCTGTCTGCCAAGTACTACCTGATCTCCCGACTGCTAACCATTTTAGTTCCCCTTCCCATTCCCACACTGACCTTTCTGTCCTGGGCCTCCTCAATTGCCAGAGTAAGGCCACATGCAATTTGGAGGAAAAGCACCTCATACTTCGCTTGGGCAGCTAACACCCCAGCGAATTGAAGGATGAATTCTCACTTAGAAACACAGAAAATAATGCAGGAGTAGGCCACTCGGCCCTTCGAGCCAGCACTGCCATTAAATATGATCATGGCTGATCATCCAGAACCAGTACCCTATTCCTGCTTTCCCCCCAAATCCCTTGATTCCGTTGGCCATAAATCTTCGCCCTAAGAGCTAAATCTAGCTCTCTCTTGAACACATCGAGTGAATTGCCCTCCACTGCCCTCTGTGGCAGGGAATTCCACAGATTCACAACTCTTTGGCTGAAAAAGTTTTTCCTCACCTCAGCCCTTGAAAGGGTTTTTCCTCATCTCAGTCCTGGCTATCTTCTTGAACTCAAACCCGGAGCAAGCGCTGCAGCAGAGCGGACCCATTCTGTGGTCCCCACTAAATGTCAGTTCAATGAAACTCGGTGGACGGCTCCCGATGAGGAAACCGTGGCAACAGATATATAGTTACAAAAACAGCAAAGTAACACTGGAACTATTGTGAAGGTAGTCCCGAAGATGCTATTACAGGTTCACTGCCAGACAACAATATTCACAGGAGGATGTAATAAATGAATTATTTTCAGTTTCCAAGCAGAATTATAAAGGGGCTGTCCCACTGCGGCGACCTAATCTACGAGTTTAGAAGAGTTTGCCCTCGACTCAAACTCGCAGCATGGTCGACACAGGGTTACTAGGAGGTCCTAGGGGGTCGCCGAAACTCTCCTTCATGCTCGAGGAACTTCCCGCATACTCGCGGCCTCAGCTAGGTCGTGGAAAATGTTTCAGCATGTTGAAAAACTTTCCGCGAGTAAAATTTGGTTGGCATGGTTCTTTTGAACTTGTAGTGCAGTGGAGTGGGGCCACTATTTAGTTACAGGCAGTCGAGGGCAGCCGTAGGCAATCTCCTTCGCTGACCGGGCATTTTGATTGGCTCATTGGAGTTTTCAGAACCAAGGAAAACCCAGCGGTAATGTTAAATGCCCGCTAAACTTTATTATACTTCTTAAAAGTGTCTCCACTCCTTCTCCCCCCCCCCCCTTCTCTGCCCTTCTCTCTCCTTTTCTTTCCTTTTCTCTCCTTCTCTCCCCCCCCCCCCGCGCTCTCTAAAGGACTTACCGTACACTGTGCAGCCGTCTTTTACCTTCCTCTTCATCGCGGGTGTGAATTTCAGACAGCGCTCCCCCGCTTTCCCTGGCCCCCGCCTTTGCGATGTGTGTGTGTGTGCGTGCGTGTGTGTGTGCGTGCGTGCGTGTGTGTGTGCGCGTGTGTGTGCGTGTGTGTGTGTGTGCGTGCGCGTGTGCGTGCGTGTGTGCGCGTGTGTGCGCGTGCGTGTGTGTGAGTGGGTGTGTGTGTGTGTGTGTGTGTGTGTGTGTGTGTGTGTGTGTGTGTGTGTGCGTGCGTGCGTGTGTGTGAGTGGGTGTGTGTGTGTGTGCGGTCGTTCGATCCAGCTCGAGGTTTCAACGCTGACGGTCGATCCAGCTCGGCTTTTCCGGGCGAGTGCCCTCCAGCTTGAAGGTCGAAGCCACTCTTCTTAACGGGCGGATTAGGTGGCCGCAGTGGGACAGCCCCTTAAGGCTATTGAGAACATGGTTCAGAATTCCATGCAGGGACGCAAAAACCCCAATGAATATATTCCAAAGACAAACTGGAAATCTTGTATAGAGATCGGAAAAGTGTCTGTATGTGCGAGGTTCATCGATCTGCAATTACAATGGAGGAGGCACACGGCGGAATCCGGGCCTCCAGCGAAATACAGAGGAGGAGACGTGAACAGTACAGCTCATCACAGCGGCAGAAGCCTGGGTACTGTCTGTGTGGAGTTTGCACGTTCTCCGCGAGTGCGCGGATTTCCGTTTTTGGAGTGTGAGAGGAAACGGGAGCAGCCAGAGAAAACCCACAGGGAGAACTTACAGCGCCAGAGACCCAGGTTCGATCCTGATTACAGGTGCTGTCTGTACGAAGTTTGTACATTCTCCCTGTGACCGCGTGGGTTTTCTCTGGGAAGCTCCAGTTTCCTCCCACACTGTGAAATTGTCCCTGGTGTGTGTGTGGGATAGTGCGTTAGAATGCGGGGACCGCCGGTCGGTCTGGACTCGGCGGGCTGAAGGGCCTATTTCCGCACTGTATCTCTAAACTGAACTAATCCAAGATGCAGATCCCTTGGGTTGATAATAGCAAGGCTAAATAACAAAGGCGGTGATGAAAAACAGCTTCACAGATTTGTGCTTGCATCAAAACGCAAGCCACTGGGACATTATGGAGAACTCAATGTTCCTATTAATGCAAATACCAACTGGTTTATTAGTGTAGGTGGCAAAATGCCTCAGTTCAAAATATTAGACAAAAAAATTAATTCTAGGACTGCTGGAACATTACTCTTGTGGCATTCTTTAATTAATGGAATCCTGCATCAAGGGAGATGCACCAGAGGCAGATAGAAAGAGATATGGATTAAAAAGCTGAGGTGAGGACATCTGGCAAAATTAATCAAAACTAGTGGCTCTCCCAGTCTTTTTTTTTTCTTAGGCCCCCTTCAGTCGTGGCTGACCATGGGTGTCTCCAGGGTGCTATTCCCTACATGAAGGACGCCTGTGTTTAACGTGGGGAGACTGGTGCCTCCACAGACAGCCACCCCACGGTCCTTGACAGATCTGGGTCAGGATCCAGTGGCATGGAGTCCAAGACGACCGGAGACCCTTTTCTGCTGCCGCCTTCCCAGCCGTTGTGATGCTCCACTAAGGTCAGCCATCATCCTCCGCCTGTTCCACCGTTCAGGTCTTGGTTGGATTGCTCTTTGTCAGAGACCTCCCCCTCGACCTTACCGCCATGGGTGGCCCTACCAGGAGCATCCAGACGGCATCGCTCTCAGGATCTCAGGACCACACAAGCTTCTCCACCACGACAAGGTGACAATCCACGGAGAAGTAATTGTATTCTCTCTCCCTGTACGTTGTTCATCATTGGCCGAGATTCCACCTCAATTGGAACTGAGCAACATTCTGTGTGTGAATTTACCTGGAAGATAGAACATAGAATAATGCAGGAGAAGGAACAGGCCCTTCGGCCCACATTATCTGTGCTGAACATGATGCTAAGACCCACCCTCATGTGCCTGCACATGTCCCTCCATTCTCTGCATATCCATGTGCTAATCCAAAAGTCTCTTATCCAAAATACACAATTCTTCTGCGGTAGACAAAAATGCTGGAGAAACTCAGCGGGTGAGGCAGCATCTATGGAGTGAAGGAAAATTTCGTTTTTTCCTTCGCTCCATAGATGCTGCTGCACCCGCTGAGTTTCTCCAGCATTTTTGTCTACCTTCGATTTTCCAGCATCTGCAGTTCCTTCTTAAACGATTATTGAATGAGGAAGAAAAATGGGTGCTTCTTAACGAACAACTGGAACTGAAGTTACACATAAGGGCATAAGGAAAGGGAGCAGGAACAGGCTGCTCCACTGATCACCCGCTCTCTTAGAATCAAAGCAGTCACACTGCCCGGTCCATCATGAGTGCTGACCCCCCCCCCCCCCCCCCACCATCAAAGGGATCTACAGCAGTCACTGCCTCAAAAAGTCAGCCAGCATCGCCAGAGACCCCCACCACCCCTGCCATCGGGAAGAAGGTACAGGAGCCTGAAAACTGTAATGTCCAGGTTCAGAAACAGCTTCTTCCCTACAGCCATCAGGCTATTAAACGCTACTAACCTCCAATAAGGTCTGAACGACATATTCTTAGGGGGCCTGGTTTTTTGTCTTTGCACTATTATTGGGGGGTTTTTTAATATATATTTTTTGTTGTTTATTAAGTGTTTTACAGAGCGTGATGTTTACATATTCTGTTGTGCTGCTGCAAGAATTCCATTGTCCCGTTTCACGACATATGACATTTCGACACTTTTGACTGTTGACTCTTTGTCTGGCCAAGTTGATTTCCCAAGATCACAAAAATCTATCTCCCTCATCCTTGGAAATGGCACGGGCTTGTTATTGTCACACGGACCAAGATATTGACTGAGTTCCCATAGCCTTTGAAGGAAAAAAATCCCGATGATTTACAATGTGCCCTCACCCAAGTACTAAATGATTCTGGGACCGTTCCCAAGAGTTCTAGAGTCTACAACGTGAGGAAACATCTGTCTACATCTGCCCTTTCAAATCCCTCTCAAGAACACGAATATTGGCATAGCGTGGTGGTGCAGCGGTAGAGTTGCTGCCTTACAGCGCCAGAGTCCCGGGATCGATCCTGGCTATGGGTGCTGTCTGTACAGAGTTTGCACCTTCTCCCCGTGACCTGCATGGATTTCTCCGGGTGCTCCGCTTTCCTTCCGGACTCCAAAGGTGGACAGGTTTGTAAGTTAATTGGCTTGGTAAAATTGTAAATTCTCCATAGTGTGTGTAGCGTAGTGTAAGAGTGAGGGGATAGATGGTCGGCGTGGACTGGGTGGGCCGAAGGGCCTTTTCCGTGCTGGATCTCCAAAGTAAACCTAAAAACAAAACACTGGAAGCATCATAGATGTAGAATCATTATAGAATCATTATAGAGTCAGGCAGCAGGTAAACAGGCCCTTCGGCCCATCTTGCCAAGGGGACAGTTTCAGCGCTGTAACTCTGAAACTAAATAAAACGAAATATCTGAATCAATAAACTCCCATTTTTCTAAACTCCTTTCAGCATTGGACAACCTTCCTTAATCTCACTTCACATTTCAACTCCCTCAATCCAGTGAATGTACCGACTCGAAGGAAAGTATATTCTTCCTTAGGCCCCTGTTGGCCTTGCAAAGTTTAATTTAGTTTAGTTATGGAGCGCGGAAACAGGCCCTGTGGCCCACCGAGTCCACGCCGACCAGTGCTCACCGTACACTAACACTATCCTACACACACTAAAGGCAATTTACATTTTATACCTAGCCAATTAACCTACAAACCTGTGCGTCTTTGGAGTGTGGGAGGAAATCGAAGATCTCGGAGAAAACCCACGCAGGTCACGGGGAGAACGTACAAACAGCGATAAGACAGAATTCCTCCTCATAGGCTCCAAAGCCACACTCAGCAAAATCAATAACCCCACTCTCACCATCGACGGCACCACTGTCTCCCCATCTCCCCAGGCCCGCAACCTTGGCGTGATCTTTGATTCCACCCTCTCCCTTGAGCCTCACATCCGCCATGTCATTAAAACCTCCTTCTTTCATCTCCGCAACATCGCCAAACTCAGACCCTCTCTCACACCGCCTGCTGCTGAAAGACTCATCCATGCCTTCATCTCCTCCCGACTGGACTATTGCAACTCACTTCTCCTTGGCATCAGCTCCACCTACATCAACCGACTCCAACTGGTCCAGAACGCAGCCGCCCGACTCATCACCCACACCAAATCCTGGCATCACATCACTCCAGTCCTCAAAAAACTTCACTGGCTTCCCATCTCCCACCGGATCACCTACAAAATCCTGGTCCTCACCTACAAAGCCCTCCACCATCTGGCCCCCACATATCTCATTGACCTCCTCTCGCCCTACCAACCCTCACGGTCCCTCAGATCCACATCAGCCGGTCTCCTCTCCATCCACAAGTCCAACCTCCGCAGTTTTGGGGACAGAGCCTTCTCCAGGGCAGCTCCCAGGCTCTGGAACTCCCTCCCCCAACTGATCCGCAATTCCGTGTCCCTCCCCATCTTCCAGTCCCGCCTCAAGACCCATCTCTTCACCTCTGCCTATCCTTAGCCCCACGTCCCCGTCCCTTTTCATCTGTGCATTAATTGCCTCATGCTGTGTTTTGTATTGAATTCTGTCTTTACTTTGTGTACTAGTCATGTCTCTACTATTTATTTCATTCCCCTTACATGTTTTTCCTATACATGCTCAATTTTTGTAAGGTGTCCTTGAGACTCTTGAAAGGCGCCCATAAATAAAATGTATTAAACTCCGTACAGACAGCGCCCGTAGTCGGGATCGAACCCGGGTCTCCGGCGCTGTGAGGCAGCAACTCTACCGCTGGGCCACCGTAACGTTGGGGCCGAACGTTTGTTTGAGGCCCACCTTCTGAGATTAAAAAAAGGTCAAAAGGAATAGGAATAGAAATAGGCCATTCGGCCCATCAAGTCTACTCTGCCAATCAATCATGGCTGATCTATCTCTCCCTGCTTACCCCAATAATGTGGCTTTTTAACATTTTTCTTATTGCGAACACGAAGACTGATTTCCCTGGAGTTCTGCCCAGGATCCTGAAGCACCGCACAGTTTGGAGATTAAATATTTGAGATCTGTGTGGCTGAATTAAACATTGTCCAACTGGGCTTAATAAAAATAACTTGGACTTTATTTCTGCAATCCAGTAATGTGTTTAATAGTGTGCCAATGGTTCTATTAGTGAAATATGAATAATAAAATACTTATGTTAAATTGAAACTCCAGTCTTATCATTCTGCTGCACAATCATTGTTAATTCATGTTGACTGAATGATTTTAGCTGCTCAGTTCTGCTTAAATATGTAATTTACAGTTGATTCAACTGTGTTCATTCGACTGTAGTTAAAATCTGTGTAGGAAGGAACTGCAGACGCTGGTTTAAACCGAAGATAGACAAGAAATGCTGGAGTGACTCAGCAGGACAGGCAGCATCTCTGGAGAGAAGGAATGGGTGACATTTCGGGTCGACACCCTTCTTCAGACTGAGAGTCGGGAGAGAGGGAGACTAGAGATATCGGACAAATGAATGGAAGACGTGCAAAAAACAACAATAATCAAAGAAAGGTGGAGCCCACAATGGTCCATTGTTGGCTGTGGGAGAGGTGGTAACGAGTTATGTGAACACTGATATTCAACAAGACGCTAGTGAAACTGGTTTGAGGACTAGAGTGGGGGGAGGACAGAGAGAGGGGGCATGCAAGTAAGGGTTACTTGAAGTTGGAGAAATCAATATTTATACCACTGGGATGTAGTGTAAGATGCCCAAGCGAAATATGAGGTGCTGTTCCTCCAATTTATATCCTCTCCATTCCCTGCATTTCCATACAACTAGCCAAAAGACTTAGACTTAGATCCTTTATTTGTCATTCAGACCTTTCGGTCTGAACAAAATGTTGTTGCCTGCAGCCATACATGTAATAATAAACAACAAAACACACAATAAACACAAATTAATTAACATCCACCACAGTGAGTTCACCAGGCACCTCCTCACTGTGATGGAGGCAAAAGTCTTAGGGTTACTGTCTCTTCCCTCCTCTTCTCCCTCTGCGCCGAGGCGATACCCCACCGGGCGATGGTATCAGTCCCGCGGTTCAAGCTCCGCGGCCCGGGGGTGGTCGAAGCTGCCGCCCTCCAGTCCAGCGGACGCAGCTGTTGCCACGTGAGCTCCGGAAAACAGGCACCAGCCTGTGACCTGCGAGCTCCCGACGATGTCGTCCACAGGCCCGCGGCCGAGCCCCGGATCCAGGTCGCCGCCGCCAGAACGCCGCCTCAGCCACTGGAGCACCGCCTCAGCCACCTCCCTCTTCCCTGATTCTTGGAAAAGACTCTCCCTCTTCCCTGATTCTGTCAGAAGAGAGGCCTCGACCCAAAACGTCACCTAGTCCTTCACTCCAGATATGCTGCCTGACCAGCTGAGTTACTCCAGCTTTGTGTGTCTGTCTGTGGTTACAGCTTGACTTACATACACCAGCTCCCTCCAGAAGTTGGGCAAGGCTCAGAAAAAAAGCAAATGGAAATGAATCACATTGTGAAGTGGTTTACATGTTGGGATCTCCTTCACTCCAAACGGGCATCACTGCAGAATTACCTTTCTGATTCGTGCCACGTGGGCGGCACGGTGGCGCAGCGGTAGAGTTGCTGCCTCAAAGCGCCAGAGACCCGGGCTCCATCCTGACCACGGGTGCTGTCTGTACAGAGTTTGTACGCTCTCCCTGTGACCGCGTGGGTTTTCTCCGGGTGCTCCGGTTTCCTCCCACACTCCAACGACGTGCAGGTTTGCAGGTTAATTGGCTTCTGTAAAATTGTAAATTGTCCCCAGTGTGTGTAAGATGGTACTAAAGTAATCTACATTAAACATACACCTGCCCACATCAGGACTGGGATTCCCTCTTTTATTTTACTCGGTGGGTCGAGGCAGGCCCTTCGACCCTCAGAGACCGCGCGATCAGTGATCACCCCGAACACTAGCACTAACCTACACACACACACACACACACACACACACACACACAATTCTGCAGAAGCCAATTAACCTACAAACCTGTTCGCCTTTGGAGTGTGGGAGTAAACCGGAGTACCCGGAGAAAACCCACGCAGTCACAGGGAGAACGTACAAACTCCGTACAGACAGCACTAGTAGTCAGGATCGAACTCTGGCCTCTGAGTTGAGTTGAGTTTAGTTGAGTTGAGTTTACTGTCATTGAAAAAAAAAAATTTGAACGAAATTGGGTACCTTGCAGTCATACAGAAAATAAAACAACCGAACACACAATGAACACAATTAACATCCACCACAGTGACCCGCCGCAACGCCACCACAGCCCCTAAGTCGGCCAGCTTGGCGATGGTGAGTCCAGGCTCTGCCTCCGGAGCCTCGAGGTCGGTCCCAGTCGGAGGCCGCCAGCTCCACGATTAGGCCTCAGCCCAATCGGAGATGGAGACGGAGATACGACAAAGAAAAGGTCGCAACCCCCCCCCCGAAGGAAGAGACTAAAACAAGTTTCCCCCACCCCCCACACATACACTCTGGCACTGGTAGGCAGCAACTCTACCTAATTCTCAAGGATAAGGCTCTGCCACTGGAAACACAGAGGGGGAAGAAGACACCAAAGAGCACATCATTAAGCAAAGAACATAATGTCCATATCTAAAGCACACGGACTTGTGGCGTCCAGTTTACACTGAAGGTATTTCCAGACAGACTGTTAGTGACCCAGACAGTCTGCTCCAACATGCCACGGTCCGAAAGGACATCAGAACTCTTTGCTGATTCCGTACTCCGATCATAGTGAGAGATTCCTATCCGATTATTAATAGCACGTTCTTGTATGTCTGCATGACTGTATGTTTTGTGTTTAGCGTTTAGAGATACAGCGTGGAAACAGTCCCTTCGACCCACCGGGTCCACGCTGACCGTCGATCCCTGTACACTAATTCCATGTTATTCCCCTTTCCCATCTGACACTGTATGGGGTGGGGGGGTGGGGGATATATACAGGGGGCAATTAACCTACAATCCTGCACATCTTTGAAATGTTGGAGGAAACCGGAGCACCCGGTGAAAACCCACGCGGTCAATGGTAGAACATGCGAACTCCGTTCAGACTGCACCCGTAGTCAGGATCGAACCCGGGTCTCTGGCGCAGCAAGGCAGCAACTCTACCGCTGAACCACCGTGCGTGCCGCACACTCGATCTCGGAGCAGAGGTTCCCAGGAATCAGTAGAAACGTTGCATTTCATCAAGCAGGTTGTGGAGGCATAGAAACATAGAAAATAGGTGCAGGAGTAGGCCACTCGGCCCCTCGAGCCAGCACCGCCATTCAATATGATCATGGCTGATCATCCAAAACCAGTACCCGGTTCCGGCCTTTTCCCCCATATCCCTTGATTCCCTTCACCCTAAGAGCTATATCTAATGGGCCTGCCCCACTTAGGCGATTTTTCAGGCGACTGCCGGTGACTGTCAAGTCGTAGCAGGTCGCTGAAAGAACGGCGACTGGAAGGGGCGACAGTCAGAGTGGAACACACACACACATCGCTTCCTTCACCAGCCAGTTATGCAGGCGGGGGACAGGGCAAGTGGGGGGAGCGCTGTCTGAGTGAAGTTCACACGGTGCAAAGCCAATGTGATACAGACAGGACGGCGCTGTAATTAACGGTGAAAGCACAGTGTACGGGAAGGGTCACTTAAGTCAACTGTCAACTTTAAATTAAAAATCCTTTAAAAGAGGGGGAGAGAGGGGGGAGAAGGGGTGGAGACAACATTTAAGAGGCCAGAGATACGCGGCTGTGAAGCTCGGCGGACATCAAGGTCAAGTTCAAGTTCAAGTGAGTTTATTGTCATGTGTCCCTGTATAGGACAATGAAATTCTTGCTTTGCTTCAGCACACAGAACATAGTAGGCATTTACTACAAAACAGATCAGTGTGTCCATATACCATGATATAAATATATACACACATGGATAAATAAACTGATAAAGTGCAAATAACAGATAATGGGTTATTAATAATCAGAGTTTTGTCCGAGCCAGGTTTAATAGCCTGATGGCTGTGGGGAAGTAGCTATTCCTGAACCTGGTTGTTGCAGTCTTCAGGCTCCTGTACCTTCTACCTGAAGGTAGCAGGGAGATGAGTGTGTGGCCAGGATGGTGTGGGTATTTGATGATACTGCCAGCCTTTTTGAGGCAGCGACTGCGATAAATCCCCTCGATGGAAGGAAGGTCAGAGCCGATGATGGACTGGGCAGTGTTTACTACATTTTGTAGTCTTTTCCTCTCCAGGGCGCTCAAATTGCCGAACCAAGCCATGATGCAACCGGTCAGCATGCTCTCGACTGTGCACCTGTAGAAGTTAGAGAGAGTCTTCCTTGACAAAACGACTCTCCGTAATCTTCTCAGGAAGTAGAGGCGCTGATGCGCTTTCTTGATAATTGCATTAGTGTTCTCGGACCAGGAAAGATCTTCAGAGATGTGCACGCCCAGGAATTTGAAGCTCTTGACCCTTTCAACCATCGACCCGTTGATATAAATGGGGCTGTGGGTCCCCCTCCTACTCCTTCCAAAGTCCACAATTAGTTCCTTGGTTTTGCTGGTGTTGAGGGCCAGGTTATTGCGCTGGCACCATATGGACAGTTGCTCGATCTCTCTTCTATACTCTGACTGATCCCCATCAGTGATACGCCCCACAACAGTGGTGTCGTCAGCGAACTTGATGATGGAGTTCGTACTGTGACTGGCTACGCAGTCATGAGTATAGAGTGAGTACAGCAGGGGGCTGAGCACGCAGCCTTGAGGTGCTCCCGTGCTGATTGTTATCGAGGCTGACACATTTCCACCAATACGAACAGACTGTGGTCTGTGAATGAGGAAGTCGAGGATCCAATTGCAGAGGGATGCGCAGAGACCCAGTTCTGCGAGTTTGGTAACCAGCTTGGAGGGGATGATGGTGTTGAATTGCGAGCTGTAATCGATGAATATCCTGACATATGAGTTTTTGTTGTCCAAGTGGTCCAGTGCGGAGTGGAGGGCCAGCGAGATCGCATCCACCGTTGATCTGTTGTGGCGGTAAGCGAACTGCAGTGGGTCCAGGTTTTTGTCGAGGTAGGAGTTGATTTGCTCCATGATTAACCTCTCGACCGGACATTAACATTACCGGTCGGTTATACTTGGTTCTGAAAACTACTGCTTATGTTTTTTCTCCCCAATGAGCCGATGAAATTCACCGGCCCGCAACATGTTGAAAAATTAGCGGCGACCGGAATGAAGCTACTCACCACCTTGCGGGCGTCACCATGGCAACCTCCGGCGAACACGTGGCGACCTTGTGGCGAACTCATTGTCTCCTGCAGTCACCTCAAAAGTCGCGTTAGTGGGACAGGCCCATAATTCTCTCTTGAAATCTCTCAAGTCAATGGATATTTTTTTTAATTTTTTTTTTTAATATTTTTATTAGAAGTAGACATATTATAAAGTATAGTTACATATTATAGTAAAAAGACTTTTCATATACATATTAAAATTTTCAATTATCAATTACTTCTGCTTCTAGTGTTTTTATTTTTTATAGAAAGAGAGAGAAAGAGAGGGTAGAAAGTTACAAATTAAAAAACCCCAGAAAAACAAGGGAGGTGGAATGGGTTACCTGTAATACGTCAATGGAGATAGGTTCGTAGATTATAAAGTATAGCTTTTCATCTGATCCTGAGTTCAAGTTTCAGTTGGGTCCTCGTGCTGTGCCAATCTATCCCTTCAGATGGTTAATGAATGGAGCCCAGATTTTATCGAAAATATCTTGTTTGTCCATTAAGACAAGTCTAATTCTTTCTAAGTATAGGGTCTCCGACATTTCCGTAATCCACATATTAATTGTGGGGGTTGTAGGGCCTTTCCAAAATTTTAATATTAATTCTTTCCCGATTATTATACTGTAGTCGAGGAAATTTCTTTGGTTTGTTGTGAGTGTTAAACTTTGTTCTGATATTCCAAGTATTATTAATTTTGTGTTTGGGTCCAGTTTTGTATTAATCACTTCTGAAATTATTTCAAAAATATCAGTCCAGAAATGTTTAAGTTTTATACAGTTTGCAAACGTATGTGTTAAATTAGCCTCTAGATGTAGACATTTATCACAAATAGGAGAGATTTGTGGGAAGATTCTATTTAGTTTTATTTTAGTGTAGTCTATGTAAGACCTTGAATTGTATTAAAGTATGTCTGGCATTTAATGAACATTGATGTATTTGTTGTAAACTTTCGTCCCACATATCTTTCATGATAGGATGACCTATTTCATTTTCCCATTTGTATCTATATGGTTCGGTCGGTGGTACCCCGTTGTTTAGTAGGGTGTTATAAATATAAGCTATTAGTTTTTCAGTATTAGCATGCTTGTTCAAACATTCATCAAGAATTTCTGATTCCCTACTCCTGTAGACTTGTGTATTAGATTTAACATAATCTCTAATTTGTAGATATCTGAAGAAATTATTTGAGTGCAGTCCATAATTCTGTTGTAACTCTTGAAATGAAAGAAAAGTGCCTTTCCCATAAAGATGTCCAATATTTTTGATTCCATAATTTTTCCATTGTGTGAAACCTTTGTCCATAAAGGATGATTTGAATGAAGGATTATTTACAATGGGAAGGCATAGTGGTATATTATTCAATTTTAAATCTTTTTTTATTTGTTTCCAAATTCGTATTCCACTATGTATTATGGGGTTTTCTTTATACGTTTTTTTGTGCAGTTTTGTGGGGGCAAATATGATCGGACCTATTTCAAAAGGTAGACAGTCTTCCTTTTCCATCATTAACCAATCTGGTTGTCGATCCATTTCTTCCAGCCAGAAATTCATGTTTTTAATATGGACTGCCCAAAAATAAAATAAGAAATTTGGCAAAGCCAAACCTCCATTTATCTTTGACTTACATAAATATTTTTTACTTATTCTATGATTCTTATAATCCCAGACAAAACTTGTAACAATGGAGTCGACTTTTTTGAAAAAAGTTTTTGGGATATATATCGGAATTAATTGAAGTAGGTACAGCAGTTGCGGTAAAAAAATCATTTTTATAGCATTAATTCTCCCAAGCATAGAAATGGGGAGTGTTTTCCAGTATTGAATATTCTTATGTAGTTTATTCAGTAAGGGTGGGAAATTTAGTTTAAATAAAGAGGTATATGTCTTAGTTACATAGATTCCTAAGTATTTAAATTTATCTTTAACTATTTTAAAAGGGGATTGTTGTATTGTATGTAAATTGAATTTTGTTATTGGCATGATTTCACTTTTATTCCAATTGATTCTATATCCCGAAAACTGAGCAAATTGAGTTATTAGATTTAATAAGTTTGGAATACTAGTTTCTAACTTTGTAATATATATTAGTACATCATCTGCATATAAGGAAATTTTATTCCTTGTGTCTCTAGTATTGTATCCAAATATTCCTGGATGGTTTCTAACGCTTTCTGCTAGGGGTTCGATTGCAAGAGCAAATAATAGTGGGGATAGTGAGCATCCTTGTCTACAGCCTCTAGAGAGATTAAATTTAATTGATAACATTTTGTTTGTTAATATTCTGGCTGTTGGATTAGAATATAACAATTTAACCCATGTACAGTACTTCTCTCCTAGTTGAAAATTTTCCATCACCGAAAATAAATATGGCCATTCTACCTGGTCAAATGATTTTTCAGCATCTAACGAAATAATTGCTAGGTCTGCATTAGGAATTCTATTGGAGTATATAATATTAAATAATCTTCTCAGATTATAAAATGAATAACGTTTTGGGATAAACCCTGTTTGGTCGGGATGTATTAATTTACTGATCACTAAGCTCAATCTATTAGATAAAATTTTAGTTAATATTTTCTGATCAGTATTTAAGAGGGCTATAGCTCTGTATGAACCTGGGTCTTCAAGATCCTTGTCCGTTTTTGGTATGAGTATGATTGTAGATTCATTTAGAGTTTCTGGGAGTTTCTGTTGAGTGTAGGCGTATTTGTACATTGTCTGTAGGCGTGGGGAAAGCAAATCATAATTTTTTTAATAAAATTCAGAATTTAGACCATCGGGGCCTGCAGCCTTTCCGTTTTTTAAAGATTTGATTGACTCTTCGATGTCTTTTATCGTAATTTCAGCCCCTAGCAATTCTCTCTCTTTCTGATCTAGACCCGCAAACTTACAATTCTGTAAAAATGTTTCCATTCCCGTTGATTGTTCTGTTATTTTAGATGAAAACAATTTTTGGTAGTATTGTAAAAATCTATCATTAATATCTTTAGGCAGTGTTAATGTTTCTCCCTTGTCTGTTCTAATTTTGTATATTGTTTTTTCCCCATCCAATTTGCGAAGTTGACGCGCTAGTAGTTTTTGTGGTTTATCACCAAATTCAAAATTTAATTGTTTTGTATGTTGATAAAGTTTTATAACTTGGTCTGAATATATCTTGTTTAATTTATATTTCAGTACTGCAATTTTATTGTGTTTTATCGTGGATGGTGCTGCTGCATTTTCTGTGTCTAATTGCTTTATTTCCATTTCCAGTTTCTGTTGTTTGGCCCTATTCTCTTTATTAAAAAATGATTGGGAAGAAATTAATGCTCCTCGTACAAATGCTTTAAATGTTTCCCAAAGAAGGGAAGCAGAGATTTCAGGGCTATCGTTAGCCTCAAAAAAACATTTTAATCTGTTTTATTAGGTATTCATTACATAACTTATCTTTTAAGATTTGGGGATTAAATCTCCATTGTGACTGTGTCTCTACCATTCCGTTTAGTTTGATCATAAATGTTAGTGGAGCGTGGTCTGAGATTATGATGTTATGATATTGCGAGTTATAGGTAAATGGGATAAGTTTTGAATCTACTAAAAAATAGTCTATCCTTGAGTAAGTTTTATGTACTGGTGAGTAAAATGAATATTCTCGGCCCGATGGATTTTCAATTCTCCAAACGTCTTTAATATTAGTAGTATTAATGTATGAGTTTAAAAATTCACTTGATCGAGATTTTAGTTATCTTTGAGTTGATGATCTATCCAAACAGGCATCCAATGTACAATTTAAATCTCCACCGATTATTAAGTTTTGTTGTGTACATACCGGGATATTGTTACGAATTCTCTTAAAAAACAGAGGGCTATCAAAATTTGGTCCATACACATTGAGGAGAGTCACCTTTTTAAAGTATAACTCCCCTATTATTACAATATATCTGCCTTCAATGTCTTCTATCGTTGATATATGTTTAAAGGGTATACCTTTACGAATTAATATTGCAACACCTCTTGATTTATGTGAGAATGAAGAGTGGTACGCTTTAGCAATCCATTTTGCTTTCAATCTGTGTTGTGCTTCCTTTTTAAGATGTGTCTCCTGGAGAAATATTATATCTGTTTTCAATGATTTTAAATGAGCTAACACTTTGCCTCTCTTGATAGGTTCATTAATTCCCTTAACATTCCAACTACAGAATTTAATTCCCTCACCCCCAATTTTTATATTCATGTCTTGCATCTTGTGATTAAGTGGTAGAGCAGATGATTCAGCACACTCAACCCTACCTTATACTTGAACATCAGGTAGATGAATTTTAGGTCACGTCTGTTTTCCATCCGAACATATCTCCTTAAATAAAATATGCAATTCCATTCCAAATACAAAATATAATATGATATAAGATAAAAAAGGTGATAGCAAATTGGGTTAGTAAAGTGTGGAAAGTAAAAAAGAAAAGCAACTACAACTACAATTAGTGCAGTTAGTGATAGCCACCCTAATGTGGCTAAGCATCTATGGACTTCCGTAGCTTTTGGTTAATAAAAATACTAGCTCCGTACTTTCCTTGAAAGGAAAGTTTCCAATTCGATGCAAACAATTTGTGGGGGGGAAAGAAATAATGATTATATTCCATTAATGATATAATTAGTAGTCTCAATGGATATTTCTAAGGCAGAGATAGATAGATTCTTGATTAGTGTTCAAGAAGGAACTGCAGATGCTGGAAAATCGAAGGTACACAAAAATGCTGGAGAAACTCAGCGGGTGCAGCAGCATCTATGGAGCGAAGGAGGGTCTGAAGAAGGGTTTCGGCCCGAAACGTTACCTATCTCCTTCGCTCCATAGATGCTGCTGCACCCGCTGAGTTTCTCCAGCATTTTTGTGTACCTTAGATTCTTGATTAGTACAGGTGTCAGAATTTATGGGGCGAAGGCAGGAGAATGGGGTTAGGAGGGTGAGATAGAACGGCCATGATTGAATGGCGGAGTAGACTTGATGGGCCGAATGGCCTAATTCTACTCCAATCACTTATTATGACCTTATGAGGCTTTGACCCCTTTCCCCTTTCTGCATGCAAATGTTAGTCTCTGTTATAGGCTATGATGAAAACCCAAACCAAAGAGGCGGCACATTGGCACAGCGGTAGAGTTGCTGCCTCACAGCGCCAGAGACCCAGGTTCGATCCTGACCACGCGGGCTGCCAGTACGGAGTTTGTACGTTCTCCCCGTGACCACTTGAAGGGAATTGTCTCCGGGTGCCCCAATGTCCTCCAAAGACGTACAGGTCCAAAGAATAAATCAGGGAAGGTAGTGCATCCGTGGCTAACAAGGGAAATCGGGGATAGTATCAAAACAAAAGTTGAAGCATACAAATTAGCCAGAAAAAGCAGCCTACCAGAGGACTGGGAGAAATTCAGAGTCCAGCAGAGGAGGACAAAGGGCTTAATTAGGAAAGGGAAAATAGATTATGAAAGAAAACTGGCAGGGAACATAAAAACAGACTGCAAAAGTTTTTATAGATATGTGAAGAGAAAAAGATTAGTTAAAACAAATGTAGGTCCCTTGCAGTCAGAAACAGGTGAATTGATCATGGGGAACAAGGATATGGCAGACTAATTGAATAACTACTTTGGTTCCGTCTTCACTAAGGAAGACATAAATAATCTGCCGGAAATAGCAGGGGACCGGGGGTCAAATGAGATGGAGGAACTGAGTGAAATCCAGGTTAGCCGGGAAGTGGTGTTAGGTAAATTGAATGGATTAAATGCCGATAAATCCCCAGGGCCAGATAGGCCGCATCCCAGATTACTTAAGGAAGTAGCTCCAGAAATAGTGGATGCATTAGTGATAATTTTTCAAAACTCTTTAGATTCTGGAGTAGTTCCTGAGGATTGGAGGGTAGCAAATGTAACCCCACTTTTTAAAAAGGGAGGGAGAGAGAAAACGGGGAATTACAGACCAGTTAGTCTAACATCGGTAGTGGGGAAACTGCTAGAATCAGTTATTAAAGATGAGATAGCAGCACATTTGGAAAGTGGTGAAATCATTGGGCAAAGTCAGCATGGATTTATGAAAGGTAAATCATGTCTGACGAATCTTATAGAATTTTTCGAGGATGTAACTAGTAGAGTGGATAAGGGAGAACCAGTGGATGTGTTATATCTGGACTTTCAGAAGGCTTTCGACAAGGTCCCACATAAGAGATTAGTATACAAACTTAAAGCACACAGTATTGGGGGTTCAGTATTGATGTGGATAGAGAACTGGCTGGCAGACAGGAAACAAAGAGTAGGGGTAAACGGGTCCTTTTCACAATGGCAGGCAGTGACTAGTGGGGTACCGCAAGGCTCAGTGCTGGGGCCCCAGCTATTTACAATATATATTAATGATCTGGATGAGGGAATTGAATGCAACATCTCCAAGTTTGTGGATGACACGAAGCTGGGGGGCAGTGTTAGCTTGAGGAGGATGCTAGGAGGCTGCAAGGTGACTTGGATAGGCTGGGTGAGTGGGCAAATGCATGGCAGACGCAGTATAATGTGGATAAATGTGAGGTTATCCACTTTGGTGGCAAAAACAGGAAAGTAGACTATTATCTGAATGGTGGCTGATTAGGAAAAGGGGAGATGCAACGAGACCTGGGTGTCATGGTACACCAGTCATTGAAAGTAGGCATGCAGGTGCAGCAGGCAGTGAAGAAAGCAAATGGTATGTTAGCATTCATAGCAAAATATTTGAGTATAGGAGCAGGGATGTTCTACTGCAGTTGTACAGGGTCTTGGTGAGACCACACCTGGAGTATTGTGTACAGTTTTGGTCTCCTAATCCGAGGATAGGCATTCTTGCCATAGAGCGAAGAGAAGGTTCACCAGACTGATTCCTGGGATGTCAGGACTTTCATATGAAGAAAGACTGGATAGACTCGGCTTGTACTCGCTAGAATTTAAAAGATTGAGGGGGGATCTTATAGAAACTTACAAAATTCTTAAGGGGTTGGACAGGCTAGATGCAGGAAGATTGCTCCCGATGTTGGGGAAGTCCAGAACAAGGGGTCACAGTTTAAGGATAAGGGGGAAATATTTTAGGACCGAGATGAGAAAAACATTTTTCACACAGAGAGTGGTGAATCTGTGGAACTCTCTGCCACAGAAGGTAGTTGAGGCCAGTTCATTGGCTATATTTAAGAGGGAGTTAGATGTGGCCCTTGTGGCTAAAGGGATCAGGGGGTATAGAGCGAAGGCAGGGATGGGATACTGAGTTGGATGATCAGCCATGATCATATTGAATGGCGGTGCAGGCTCGAAGGGCCGAATGGCCTACTCCTGCACCTATTTTCTATGTTTCTATGTTTTCTATGTAGGTCAATCGGCATCTGCAACTTGTAAATTGACCCTACTGTGGAGGATGGTGCTAGTGTACAGGGTGGTCGGTGGTGGGCACGGACTCGGTGGGCTTTATCCCCAAAGTCTAAAGTGTGCCATCTTAACTGGGCTACAGAAACACATGTTTTGGGGGATTTTTTCTCCATAGGCATGGTACATTTATATTTACTGTTCTTCCCTCTTAATCAATTGGTTTAGTATTTAGTCCAATGTATTACAAGCCCAATGAAGCACTTCCACCATAGCCACTGGCTACTTATATTACGCCTCTTTTTATTGAAACAATTTTTTACGCCTGGTCTCATTTTATCAGCCTCTTAAATCACCCAAATAATTTTTAATTCAGTTTATTGCCTTGTCTGGATGTGGAAGCCAAGGTAATTGCTATGCTTGACATTTGGAAAAAAAATAATGCTTCACCCCCTTCTCATGAAACCAATTTAAAGTCAGTTAGCGAGGAAGTTAATGTATCTATCTCATTGAAGTTTGCAAATCTTCAGAATAATGTGGTGCCGTGCAGGATCATCTTGTGTGGGTGTAAGAATCTGTCTTAATTGGAGCTAAAAATCAATTTAAAATAATTGTCCCAAAAGCTGAGTTAAAACAGAAGAGTGATTTCATACCAATCCATTAAACATTCCCTCAGTAATGTTAATCTCTGGTTTAGTTTAGTTGAGTGATAGAGTGCGGAAACAGGCCCTTCGGCCCACCGAGTCCGCACTGACCAGCGATCCCCGCTCATTAACACTAGCCTACAAGGGACAAATTACAGTATTTACCGAAGCCAATTCACCTACTACAAACCTGTACATTATTGGAGTGTAGGAGGAAACCAGAGCACCCAGAGAAAACCCACGCAGGTCATAGAAACAACGTACAAACTCCACACAGACAGCACCTGTAGTCAGGATCGAACCTGGGTCTCTGGTGCTGTAAGGCAGCAACTCTACCACTGCGCCACTGTGCTGCCCTTTAGTTTAGTTTACACAGTAGGGTCAATTTACAAGTTACAGATGCCGATTGACCAACAAACCTGAACGACTTTAGAAGGATGAGGGGGCATCTTATAGAAACATATAATATTATAAAAGGACTGGACAAGCTAGATGCAGGAGAAATGTTCCCAATGTTGGGCGAGTCCAGAACCAGGGGCCACAGTCTTAGAATAAAGGGGAGGAAAAACGTTTTGACCCAGAGAGTTGTAAAATTTATGGAATTCCCTGCCACAGAGGGCAGTGTGGGCCAAATCACTGGATGGATTTAAGAGAGAGTTAGATAGAGCTCCAGGGGCTAGTGGAGTCAAGGGATATGGGGAGAAGGCAGGCAAGGGTTATTGATTGGGGACGATCAGCCATGATCATAATGAACGGCGATGCAGGCTCGAAGGGCCAAATGGCCTCCTCCTGCACCTATTTTCCATGTTTCTATGTGTCTAGTTGGTTAGTTTAGTTTGGTTCAGCTTAGTTTAGTTTCGAGATATATGATGGAAACATTCCCTTTGGTCCACTGATCACCCGTTGACCGATGATCCACCGACCAATAGTCACCCGTTCACACTAGTTATGCCACTACACATTCGGGGCAATTTACAGATGCTAATTATCCTACAAACCCGCTGGTCTTTGGCATGTAGGAGGAACCCGTGCAGTCACAAGGAGAACATGCAAACTCCACACAGGCAGCACCCGAGGTAAGGATCGAACCCAAGTCTCTGCCGATGTGAGGCAGCAACTCTACCGCTGCGCCACCGTGCCACCTGATGTAAGATTCGCTGCGCTACCTTTATTCTTCTGGACATCCTAAAAGTTCAAATCTCATAATCCAGAATTCCTTACATCTTTCATTAACCGGTATTACTGCTTCAAGTCTCAGAGACTCGTTTTATTTTCTCATAGTGCCCTAATTTACTTCATCTTGACTCCCCCACAACACTTCACTGGGAGGAGAGACAAGCCACTCCTCAAAGACTGCTCACACCACGGCCATTCCTTCATCTCTGGTAGAATGCACCAGAGCTCAGAAGCAGGCACCACCAGCTTCGAGAACAATTTATTTCCACGATTATCAGACTCGTGAACAGACTTCTCAAAAAGCCTACAACCCAGTGGTATGAATATTGATTTTCTCTTCACCCCTCCCCCACCCAGTCGTACCAGCTTCAAAGTCATCTTGTTGATTCTCAGTGTCTGCAACTCGTTTTCACATAGCCCCCAGCTAACAGTCTGTTTCCTTTGCCATCGTTACTTATTTGCACATCTTTCATTCATTTGCTCTGTACCTCTCCACTTCACCCTCTATATCTCACGTTTCCCTTTCCCCTGACTCTCTCAGTCTGAAGACCTGAAACGTCACCTATTCCTTTTCTTCAGAGATGCTGTCTGGACCGCTGAGTTACTCCAGCTTTTTGTATTTATCTCAAAAGCTAAGGACGTATTGATAGTATTTTGAAAAATATGTACCAAAATAAATAATGACAGAAAAAAACTACTTGGTTATACAGTCATTACAAAATTCTTAAGGGGGTTGGACAGGCTAGATGCAGGAAGATTGTTCCCGATGTTGGGGAAGTCCAGGACAAGGGGGTCACAGTTTAAGGATAAGGGGGAAATCCTTTAGGACCGAGAGGAGAAAAACATTTTTCACACAGAGAGTGGTAAATCTCTGGAACTCTCTGCCACAGAAGGTAGTTGAGGCCAGTTGGTACACAAAATTGCTGGGGAAACTCAGCGGGTGCAGCAGCATCTATGGAGCGAAGGAAATAGGCGACGTTTCGGGCCGAAACCCTTCTTCAGACTGATGGGGGGTGGGGAAAGAAAGAAGGAAAAAGGGAGGAGGAGGAGGAGCCCGAGGGCGGGCGGATGGGAGGAGACAGCTAGAGGGTTAAGGAAGGGGAGGAGACAGCACGGGCTAGCCAAATTGGGAGAATTCAATGTTAATGCCATAAGGACGCAAGGACCCTAGACGGAATATGAGGTGCTGTTCCTCCAATTTCCGCTGTTGCTCACTCTGGCAATGGAGGAGACCCAGGACAGAGAGGTCGGATTGGGAATGGGAGGGGGAGATGAAGTGCTGAGCCACCGGGAGGTCAGGTAGGTTATTGCGGACTCAGCGGAAATTGGAGGAACAGCACCTCATATTCCGTCTGGGGTCCTTGCGTCCTTATGGCATTAACATTGAATTCTCCCAATTTGGCTAGCCCGTGCTGTCTCCTCCCCTTCCTTAACCCTCTAGCTGTCTCCTCCCATCCGCCCGCCCTCGGGCTCCTCCTCCTCCTCCCTTTTTCCTTCTTTCTTTCCCCACCCCCCATCAGTCTGAAGAAGGGTTTCGGCCCGAAACGTTGCCTATTTCCTTCGCTCCATAGATGCTGCTGCACCCGCTGAGTTTCCCCAGCAATTTTGTGTACCTTCGATATTCCAGCATCTGCAGTTCCCTTTTGAACACAGTTGAGGCCAGTTCATTGGCTATATTTGAGAGGGAGTTAGATGTGGCCCTTGTGGCTAAAGGGATCAGGGGGTATGGAGAGAAGGCAGGTACAGGATACTGAGTTGGATGATCAGCCATGATCACATTGAATGGCGGTGCAGGCTCGAAGGGCCGAAAGGCCTACTCCTTCACCTATTTTCTATGTTTCTATGTTTCTATGTACTGTCATAGATTCACGCAGCATGGAAACAGGCCATTCAGTATAAGAAGGGTCTGAAGAAGGCTCCTTCTTATACTGATTCCTCTCCAGAGATGCTGCCTGTCCCACTGAGTTACTCCAGCTTTTTGTGACTATCTTCAGTATAAACCAGCATCTGCAGGTGCACAAAAATGCTGGAGAAACTCAGCGGGTGCAGCAGCATCTATGGAGCGAAGGAAATAGGCAACGTTGCCTATTTCCTTCGCTCCATGCAAAGAGTTGAACAATCTCCACTATAGGAAATAGGCAACGTTTCGGGCCGAAACCCTTTGGGTTTCGGGCCGAAACGTTGCCTATTTCCTTCGCTCCATAGATGCTGCTGCACCCGCTGAGTTTCTCCAGCATTTTTGTGTACCTTCGATTTTCCAGCATCTGCAGTTCCTTCTTAAACACAGCCTCTGCAGGTCCTTCCCACGTCATTTGTACAATGGTGCCCTCTGCTGCCTTCTTGTAGATGTGATCCTTATAAGATTTACTTCAATGGTAATTTATTGTTCCATTTTTGATTACAGTTCAGTGACAATCCTGCTATAGATTAGGAGCAACCATGCTATGTATAAGAGTGAGTGTCAGACAGTAGGCCATAACTGAATTCCTACACAAACTCGGCTTGTACTCGCTAGAATTTAGAAGATTGAGGGGGGATCTTATAGGGACTTACAAAATTCTTAGGGGGTTGGACAGGCTAGATGCAGGAAGATTGTTCCCGATGTTGGGGAAGTCCAGAACAAGGGGTCACAGTTTAAGGATAAAGGGGAAATCCTTTAGGACCGAGATGAGAAAAAAAAAATTCACACAGAGAGTGGTGAATCTATGGAACTCTCTGCCACAGAAGGTAGTTGAGGCCAGTTCATTGGCTATATTTAAGAGGGAGTTAGATGTGGCCCTTGTGGCTAAAGGGATCAGGGGGTATGGAGAGAAGGCAGGTACAGGATACTGAATTGGATGATCAGCCATGATCATATTGAATGGTGGTGCTGGCTTGAAGGGCCAAATGGCCTACTCCTGCACCTATTTTCTATGTTTCTATACGAGTTGCTATGTTTTCCTTATCATCTTGTAGTTTAATTTGCTTTGGTTTGGTTTGCTTCAGTTTGGTTTAGTTTTGTTTGGTGTGGTTTGGTGTGGTTTGGTTTGGTTTGGTTTGGTGTGGTGTGGTTTGGTGTGGTTTGGTGTGGTTTGGTGTGGTTTGGTGTGGTTTGATGTGGTTTGGTTTGGTGTGGTTTGGTTTGGTGTGGTTTGGTGTGGTTTGGTGTGGTTTGGTGTGGTTTGGTTTGGTGTGGTTTGGTTTGGTGTGGTTTGGTGTGGTTTGGTGTGGTTTGGTGTGGTTTGGTGTGGTTTGGTGTGGTTTGATGTGGTTTGGTTTGGTTTGGTTTGCTTCAGTTTGGTTTAGTTTCGTTTGGTTTGGTTTGGTTTGGTTTGGTTGCGTGTGGTTTGGTGTGGTTTGGTGTGGTTTGGTTTGGTTTGGTTTGGTTTGGTGTGGTTTGGTTTGGTTTGGTGTGGTTTGGTGTGGTTTGGTGTGGTTTGGTGTGGTTTAGACATTGCATGTACTGGCCCATTGCGCTGCTACAAGTACGAATTACTGAAGACTGGTCTCGACCCAAAACGTCGCCCATTCCTCCTCTTCAGAGATGCTGCCTGACCCGCTGAGTTACTCCAGCATTTTGTGTCTAAGAATTTCATTGTTCCGATGTCAATACATATGACAATTAAACACTCTTGACTATTCTGTTCAGATCAGTTCAGGTTATTGTCATGTGTACCGGAGAAAGCGGGCACAGGTTATTGATTGGGGCCGATCAGCCATGATCACAATGAATGCCGGTGCTGGCTCGAAGGGCCGAATGGCCTCCTCGTGCACCTATTTTCTATGTTTCTATGTTTCTAATAAAATGTCAGCAATTTCCCAAGCAGAAACAATTAGTTTAGTTTAGAGATGCAGCATGGAAACAGGACCTTTGGCCCATCAAGTCCAAGCCGACCAGCGAACCCCACACACTAATACTACCCTACACACACGAGGAACAATTTACAATTTTACTAAAGTAATTTCGCCTACAAACCTGTACATTATTGGAATGTGTGAGGAAACCGTAGCACCCGGAGAAAACCCGCGCAGGTCACGGGGAGAACATGCAAACTCCATATAGACAGCTCTGTACATCTGTAATTTCTGTTTGGTTATGTTTGGTTATATCATTATAATTTCATTACATTACCCACAATCAACATTAATGATATCCATGAGATCCTTGTAATACCAATACTGGCTGATGCATTGATGAAATTAATGATCACACCAACATCTCCAAGGACTCTATTCCTGCAGCGATCTTAAAATGAGAAAGAAAGAAATAGCAAACAAAAAAAAAGAGGAAAAGGCTTTTGGTACATTGGCCTTCGTCAATCAGGGTATTGAGTATAGAAGTTGGGATATTAAAAAATAGTTGTACAGGACGTTGGTGAGGCCACATTTGGAGTATTGTCTTCAGGTTTGGTCAGCCTGCTACAGGAAGGGTCATTAAGCTGAAAAGAGTGCAGAGAAGATTTACGAGGATGTTGCTGGGACCTCAGGGCCTGAGCTGTGGGGAGAGGTTGAGCAGATTAGGACTTTATTCCTTGGAGTGCAAGAGGCTGCTGGTTCAGTTCTAGAGTTTAGAGTTTAGAGATATAGGGCGGAAACAGGCCCTTCGGCCCACCGGGTCCGCGCTGACCAGCGATCCCCGCACATTAACACCATCCTATACCCACTAGGGACAATTTTTACATTTACCAATCCCATTAACCTATACGTCTTTGGAGTGTGGGAGGAAACCGAAGATCTCGGAGAAAACCCACGCAGGTCACGGGGAGAACGTAAAACTCCGTCCGGGCAGAACCCATAGTCAGGATCGAACCGGGATCTCTGCCGCTGCATTCGCTGTAAGGCAGCAACTCTACCGTTGCGCCACCCTGGCTGCCTAGATAGGGTGAATGCACGGTGTCCTTGGCCCAGAGTCGGCGCGGACTCAGTGGGCCGAAGAGTCTGTTTCCGCACTGTATCTCTAAACTAAACTAAATACTGTAAAGGTGCCATAACTATGCCATCTGCTGGCCTACAGGCTTAGTTGTTAACCAGGCAATTACCGTAAAGCAAATCCTGTTTTCAAAGTGAACTGCTTAAACCCATGGGCATTGTTATTAATAATGCAGGATACACTTCATCACTTAAGTTCCTGAGTATAAATATCATCAACAATTTGTCCTGGACTGACCACATTGGTGCTACGACCAAGAAAACTCACCAATGGCCTTCTGCCCACCGAGTCGGCAACGACCAGCGATCCGCGTACACTCACACTGCCCTACACACCAGAGACAATTTACGATCCTTACCAAAGCCAATTACTTACAAACCTCTACATCTGTCGACTGTGGGAGTGAACCAGAGCACCCGGAGAAAACCCTCGCGGTCACAGGGAGAACGAACAAACTCCGTACAGACAGCACCCATAGTCAGGATCAAACCCGTGTCCCTGGCGCTGTAAGGTAGCAGCTCTACCGCTGGGCCACCGTGCTGCCCAATTGATTTAAATCTAAATACGAAATGAGAACAGTGGGTGGTGCACTGAAAAGTGACTGGTGTTCTCTGCCACAGAAGGTAGTTGAGGCCACAGTTCATTGGCTATATTTAAGAGGGAGTTAGATGTGGCCCTTGTGGCTAAAGGGATCAGGGGGTATGGAGAGAAGGCAGGGATGGGATACTGAGTTGGGTGATCAGCCATGATCATATCGAATGGCGGTGCAGGCACGAAGGGCCGAATGGCCTACTCCTGCACCTATTTTCTATGTTTCTATGTCCTCTAGAACAGCTTCAAATCTCACACACTGATACAAGTACAGAGCCCAGAGTGTCCCAGCACTTCTTGTTTAGCTTAGAGATACAGCGCAGAAACAGCGCCTTCGGCCGACCAAGTCCGCGCCAACCAGCGTACATTAGCACTTTCCGACACACGAGAGTCAAATTGAAATTCTTAGCAAAGCCAATTAACCTACAAACCTGTACGTCTTTGGAATGTGGGAGGAAAGTGGACCACCCGGGTAAATCCCACGCAGTCACGGGGAGAACGTACAAACTCCGTACAGACAGCACCCGTAGTAAGGATCGAACCCGCGTCTCTGGCGCTGTAAGGCAGCAATTCTACCGCTGTACCACAGTGCCGCCCCAATTACCCAAGCCTTTGTCAGTTTAAAGATGAAAGGCCTGTTTCCGTGCAGTATCTTTCAATCAATCAATTAAGTCACCTTTCATCCTGACTCAGAGATCCGTGGATGGTGAATTATTGTTCTCTGCGCTTGAATCCCGGAATTCCTCTCCAACAGCACCAGAGAACTACTTCTCCAAAAATACTGCAGCAGGTCACAACAAATAGGGACGAGCAAGAAACATTGGCCTTGTAATGACACCGCCATCCTGTTGATGAATAATAAAATTATTCTGTAATCCATGTATAAAATATAATAATTGCAAGGAGTTTAGTTTCGAGATATAGCGCGGAAACAGGCACTTCGTCCCACCGAGTCTACACCCCACCCCCACCCCCCGTACACTAGCACTATCCTGCACACAACAGGGACAAGTAACAATCTCTACCAAAGCCAGCTAATCTACAAACCTGCACGTCTTTGGTGTGTGGGAGGAAAGTGGACCATCCGGGTAAATCCCACGCAGTCACGGGGAGAACGTACAAACTCCGTACAGACAGCACCCGTGGTCAGGGACGAACCCAGGTCTCTGGCGCTGTAAGGCAGCAACTCTACCGCTATGCCGCTGTGCCGCCGAGTCTGACTGAAGAAGACCTCTTATAATGTCCCCCTGGCTCAATCGTTCATTTTATTTACATCGCTTAAGAAATTACCAAAAATAATTTAGAAACACATCACCTAATCTTTTCCAATTTGCATATTAATGGTAGATTCCTAATTTGCTTTGTGTAGATGTGACTGGTGTGGGACTTAATATAAAATTCTACAATATTATAAATAATCTTTCCCCAAAGGCCCTTTCCAACATTATTATTTAGCTCTTTCTCATGGTTAAATATTAATTCTAAAAATAACTTACTTTCTCATTTGGTTTCTCGGAGGTTCCATGTTTTTTACAAATTTATTCTTGTTTTCCAATTTTCTTTTATTATTGAAGCCTTTCTGCCTTCTTTGCTGAATTCTGACACATTTCCCAATCTCTTGACTTACTGCTCTTTGTGACAACATTATACGCCTTCTCCTTTTATCTACTATTGCCTTTAACTTCATGTGGAGGCTTTGGAAAGGGTGCAGAGGAGGTTTACCAGAATGATGTCTGGATTTGTGAGTATTAGCTACAGGGAGAGGTTGGACAGAAGATAGACACAAAGTGCTGGAGCAACTCAGCAGGTCAGGCAGCATCTCGGGAGAAAATGGATAGCTGCTATTTCGGGTGGGAACCCTTCTTCTGACTGTAGTCTGGAAACCAGACAAATTGGGGCCGGAAAATCAGAGACCTGATGGCATAGGGTCTTCTTCTTTTCGTGCCCATCTTGTTACAAATGTTGACCTCGCTGTCATCGTCCGTCCTGAAAAGGACGCAAGCTTCCGGCGACATCACTTGTTGCAATAGATGATGGTGGCAGCAGAATTAGCTCAGGATACTTCCAGTTCCCAGCCTAGCCACTTCTGGACGCTTCTGCTGTGGGGCCATAGATAGGGTAGGCAGTCGGAATCTTTTTTCCCAGGATGGAATAAATAGGGGCATAGCTTTAGGATGAGAGGGTACAAGTTTAAAGGAATGTGCGGGACAAGTTTTTTTACACAGAAGTTGGTGAGTATCTGGAACACGCTGCTGGGCGGATTGGTTGAAGCAGATACGTTAATGGCATTTTCAAGACTCTTGGATAGGCATATGGATATGCCAGGAATGGAGAGGTATGGATTATGTGCAGAAAGATAAGTGATGATCTGGGCATTATTTTCAGCACAGACATTGTGGGCCGAAGTGCCTGTTCTTGTGCTGCACTGTTCTATGTTCTCTGCTTAACCAGGCCTGCGATATTTTTTCCTGTTTGGTATTTTCATCTCTTATGAATTACATTTGTAGATTATTGTGCTATGACATCACCCCCACTCTTGGACAAAGGATGTCAGATAAGGAGAGCAGAGCAGAGAAATGTTTCCATGAATGAAGCCCATTTCTCCCATGAATGAAGACGGCAGAGATGCTGGTTTCCATGAATAAACCCCGCATCTCCCATGAATGGGGACACCAGGGATGTTTGATTCCCTGCAAGAACCTTGTATCTCACATGAACGAAGACCCCCAGGCATGCTGATTTCCATCAAACGAACCCCTTTTCATATTTGAATGAAGCCACACGGGCTGCTGATTGAACAAAAGAACCAAATTTCGCCCACGAATAAGCCTCAAATGTCTCCCATGCATGAAGACAAGGGATGAGTCTGAAGAAGGGTCTCGATCCGAAAAAGTCAACCATTCAGGGAATGCAGGAACGGGGTACTGATTGGGGATGATCAGCCATGATCACATTGAATGGTGGTGCTAGCTCGAAGGGCCGAATGGCCTACTCCTGCACCTATTGTCTATTGTCTATGGCACCTTCTTACTATCTTGAGTGGGGATAGGGGTAAAAACTTAATTGGGGTCATCAGGTAGGGCTTAATTCATTGCTACCCCACTGAGGATGCAATGGCAATTTCAATCTTTGTCCTTAAATTTAAATTTTAAATTTCTTTATTTATATAGCACATTTTTAGTCAACTTGCATTGACCCCAAAGTGCTTCACATAATTACATCCACACACACAGGCAAAGGTGAGTGAAGTGTCTTGCCCAAGGACACAACGACAGTATGCACTCCAAGCGGGATTCGAACCAGCTACCTTCCGGTTGCCAGCCGAACACTTAGCCCATTGTGCCATCTGTCGCCCCACTTCTCTCCAAAGATGCTGCCTGTCCCACTGAGTTACTCCAGCATTTCGTGCCTTCCTTCGGTTTAAACCAGCACCTGCAGTTCTTTCTTACACAAGACACAAGGGATGGTGGTTGGGTTTCCCTGAAAGAGTCCCCATATCTATCCCCCCATGAATGAAGACACCAGGGATCTTGTTTTCCTTGAAAGAGTCCCCATGTCTCCCATAAATGAGGACACAGGCTTCCATGAATGAACCCCAACTCTCCCCATGAATGAAGACTCCAGGGACAGAGAGCTGGTTGATGTGAATGGGCCACATGACCAAACATGACCAAAGATGCTGGGCTCCATTTCAATTACGTCATCGCGTAACGGGCGGCCGCCTCCACTCCACTCGCCGCGTCACGTCACCGCGTCAGAAGGGTCCTTCGTCATCGCGTCAGAAGGGTCCTTCGTCATCGCGTGGAGAGCGTGCACACTCTTCAATAGGGGTGTACCTAGGCTCGTTCTAGACATTTTAAAGCATCATCGTAAGGGGAAGATTATATATATGTGGGGATAAGCGTAGTTATTATTGGTATAGCAGGTGTGGAGGTTGTGTGGGTGCAGTGGGGGGGGGGTGTAGGGGGAGTATTAGGGGAGGTGGGTGGTCACGCATCCCCCCCACCGCGGGAGGAGTTGGTTTGCCCCGGGCGGCTGGAGCGGGCGGCTCTGCGCATGCTCGGTCTTTTCCGGCCGACGCCATCGAGGCGCCATGAGGTGGGAACCGGGGGCTCAGGGTCGGGGACCGGGGATTGGGGCCCGGCGGCTCGGGACCGGGGATTGGCGGGGGCTCAGGGTCAGGGACCGGGGATTGGTGGGGGCTCAGGCCCGGGGATTGGGGACCGGGGGCTCAGGCCCGGGGAGCGGGGGCTCAGGCCCGGGGGACTGGGACTCAGGCCCGGGGATTGGCGGGGGCTCAGGCCCGGGGAGCGGGGGCTCAGGCCCGGGGGACTGGGACTCAGGCCCGGGGATCGGGGGACGGTCCAGACACGGGGAATGACCGCGCCCAGGGAGCGGGCACAGACCGCCTGTTCCCGGCAGCAATGTCCTGGGGAGGCCTCGGGCCCAGCGGGAGAGGGGAGAGGATCGGGGAGCGGCCTGTGGAGGACCAGCCTCGGCCCGCTCTACTTACTCTGCCGCCACACGGTGCACAGAGCCCGGGTTGGGTTGGGGGGGGGGGGGGTTGAGAGCGCCGAGGGGCTAGAATTGATCGGATGGGCCGAATGGTCCTTTTGCATCGTGAGGGAGATACAAGGCGCATCACTGTCAGATAGACGAGCAGGAGCTCCGCGGGTCGAGCAGCATCTGGCGAGGGGTGGGCGTTTTGTGTCTGTATCAGTCCTCACGCAGGGCGGGGTTCGACCATTCCTTAATGTAGAAACAATACTACAGACGCTAGTCTATAGCAACGATAGTCACAAGTGATGGGAGAGCAGAATTGGGTAATTCGGCCCATCGAGTCTACTTCGCCATTCAATCGTGGCTGATCTACCTCTGAAGAAGGGTCTCGACCCGAAACGTTGCCTATTTCATTCGCTCCATAGACGCTGCCTCACCCGCTGAGTTTCTCCAGCATTTTTGTCTACCTTCTTATATCGCTCCCTTTCTCCTGCCTTCGCCCCATAACCCCTGACACCCGTACTAATCAAGAATATATATCTGTCTCTGCCTTAAATATGTCCACTGACTTGGCCTCCACAACCTTCTGTGAAGTGCTGGAGTAACTCAGCAGGTCAGACAGCATTGATTGATACATTATTATCACATGTGACATGTCACAGTGAAATTCTTTTGTTTTGCATACCCAACACAAGGGTATGCAAGAGGCCAATTAACCAACAAACCTGCACGTCTTTGGGATGTGGTAGCAAACCAGTTCAACAGTAGGAAACCAACATGGTCACAGGGAGACCGTGCGAACTCCATATGGGCAGCACAGATCTCCCTCCACACGTAGATCGGGGAGAACCCGGGTCACATGCGCTGTGCGGCAGCACCTCTGGTGGAAAGGAGATGGTCACCGTTTCAGATTGGCCAGTCCTGATACAGGGGATTGAACAGAAACTGACAATCTTATGAGGTTCCTCCAGCATATTCTCTCTTGTGTCACCAGAACACGACAGATAATGATGGGTAAAAACAAAATGCTGGAGTAACCCTACCCGAAATGTCAGCCATTTCTTCTCTCCAGAGATGCTGCCTCACCCGCTCAGTTACTCCAGCATTTTGTGTCTTATCAATCATTATCTGTCTTGTGTTCCAGAAATGTCACCCTCTGGGACATTTCTGCAGGGACACATGACAATAAACTCACTTGAGTTGAGTTACTCAGCACTTTTTGTCTACCTTCGATTTTACCAGCATCTGCAGTTCTTTCTAACATAGATAATGGTAGCTCCTTCCTGCAAATGTGGTTCTGCTAATGTCACATAGATGCTGCCTCACCCACTGGGTTAGTTGCGCTTAACTGTATCACTAATGGTCCAAAAATTAAATATGTCGCAGGAACTTCCATTTTGTGCCTTTATTTGGTCCGAGTCTTGGGTACAGGGTGAATATATTGCATTCTAGTACTTTGACATTAAAGTAAATGATGTAACCAAATGGGTTTATTTAGTTAGCTGTAATATGACTTCTGGTGGGAGATTTAACCTTTGCAACCTCTATCCACATTTTTTCAAAGACTTAAATAACTTTCCTCTGGTTTTTTTCTGTCATCAGTTTTAATATCTTGTGGGGCTAAGGGAAGTATATTGGGGATGGAAAGCTAGTCATAAATTGTACATGACACTGACCTGTAATTGGGTGTGATAAAAGTTCCTTCCAGTGTATATTTATTCCGTGTACCTTCAATCCCTTCAAATGCGCTCTTCTGAATCTGAAAAACTAAAATATTCGGAGGTAGATAAAAATGCTGGAGAAACTCAGCGGGTGAGGCAGCATCTATGGAGCGAAGGAATATGTGACATTTCGGGTTGAGACCGTAATTGCATATAACGTTAAAAAGAAGTAATAAATTTATTCCTCGTGAGCAAACTCCATCTTTTTTTAAACCCATTGCCAGTCAGATGTTGGTTTTGATTTCCACTTTCTGCCCATTCATTGTAGTCCTTAATAGACCAAACATCCATCATCTCTGATCCTATTCGATTAATTTTTTCAAAATCTTTCTTCAATGGGCCACTTTTGGGGATTTTTAATCTATCTGCTAATTTTGGTTTCCTTGATAGTGGGTAATATCTATCATATCACCTAATATGTGACATGGGGAGCGCTGGAGGAAGGTAGCATGGCATTTAGTATGTTGCATTTTTCAATTTGGTTTTGACATTGCTGAGGTGTATTTTAAGGCTCATCTTAACCCCAACCAGAATACAGAATAACCAGGAATTATGCATTTATCCAGGCATAAACTCGTTTTGTTCTCTTTTTCAATACAGCATGCTTAGGCTTCAAAAGAGGCTTGCCTCCAGCGTTCTGCGCTGCGGGAAAAAGAAGGTATGGCTGGATCCCAATGAAACCAATGAGATCGCCAATGCCAATTCTCGTAAGTATAGGCTTTAATCTGATTTTGTTCATCCTTGTTTTTCTGCCTCTGTTACATGCCTTGTTCATCATTTTGATGTTGAACATGTAGACCTAGTTGACGTTAAAGATGATGCAACAGACTACAGCTTAAATGTATGACTGAGATGATTCTTTATTGGTCAGATAATTGCTTTTATTTCAGTAGGGTGCTAAATTTCATCCACTTAAATAATCTAAATTCTTAGCTAGCCTGGGGAGGGGGGGGGGTATATGTAATTCTTAAAATACCCAATGTTTCCCTAGTTGTGTAGTTGTAAATTGTCCCTAGTGTGTAGGATAGAGCTAGAGTACAGGTGATCGCTGGTTGGTTTGGACTCGTTGGGCTGAAGCACCAGTTTCCGAGCTGTATCACTAAACTGACATAAAGGATTGGACTTGAGGCACATGAAAAACTAAAGATTTTATTAAATGGCAGATGATTTTAATTGAATGCGTGACCAATTCCCGTTAATTTGTCAACTATTTTGTACAGTATTTTTAGCTCCAGTAATTCCGCTTCTGCTTGGATTTTTATTGTGTAGAGGTAAAATATTACTAAACAGTGAGTTTCTTCATCAACCCTCCTTCCTGTGTTGTGTCTAGGTCAACAGATCAGAAAGTTGGTTAAAGATGGCCTGATTATTCGCAAACCTGTTACGGTGCATTCTCGTGCTCGATGCAGGAAAAACACCATTGCACGCAGGAAGGGCCGGCATATGGGAGTTGGTACGTGCTGTTCCTTCAGTCCAAAAATTAAATATGTCGCAGGAACTTCCATTTTGTCCCTTTATTTGGTCCGAGTCTTGGGTACAGGGTGAATATATTGCATTCTAGTATTTTGACATTAAAGTAAATGATGTAACCAAATGGGTTTATTTAGTTAAGGTACACAAAATTGCTGGAGTAATTGGGTTTATTTAGTTAGCTGTAATATGACTTCTGGTGGGAGATTTAACCCTGGGCACTTACTAGTAGTTAGTAACCACACTTCTCCATCCCTGCTGGTAGTTAGTAACCACACTTATAGTGAGCAGAAATGAAAACTCCTAACCCACTCCCCAAGCCATCCATCAAAAAGTCGTGATGGCCACCAATGTTTAGTGCTCTGATTGCTTGACAGCTTGCGAGTGGGTTAGGCGTTTTCATTCTTGTTCAGTCGGCGTGATCTGGTGGGATGTTTTTAGAAGTTTATTTTCCACGCCAGGCCTTAGTTATGTGTTAATGTCGGACTATTTTGTGAAATGACCTGTGTATGACAAAACTTGTCCTTTAATTCCATTATGGAAATGCAGAGTCACTGAATTGCCCAGCAGCTACTATAGAATAAATGAGGATGGGTTCTGACCCGAAACGTCACCTATTCCCTTTTCTCCGGAGATGCTGCCTGACTGGCTGAGTTACTCCAGCATTTTCTGTCTCTTTAGAATAAATGCAAATTCAAATTCAAATTTCATACATTCTGTGTTGACCTATTCAGCAGTCACCTTGGGTGACTCCATTACCGACAGAAAATCATCTTGTGTTTCCTCTTAACTTGCGTCAACGCAGTTGTTTGCATCCTGCTTCTTAATTTTCCAGCTTCAGTTGACCAGAGTAATGATCATTTGGGCGTATTTGTGTTGATTCTGATTCCTGAGCTTCGTATGTGATTGTTAACCGTTCCTTTGGGTGTGCTCCTGGGCAGGTAAGCGCAAGGGTACAGCCAATGCCCGTATGCCTGAGAAACTGTCATGGATGAGACGAATGAGAATCCTGAGACGTCTACTTCGCAGATACAGGGAGTCGAAGAAGATCGATCGCCACATGTGAGGTTCCATTTATTATTATGATGTCTGGAAAAGCCATGTCTGATGGTTGAGAGTTAGTCTTTGAGGATGTGCTTGGCCCATACGCAAAGCCCAAATGGTTGTAGTATTCTCTTCCCCACCCCTCCTCCTTAGCCTGAGCTATGTGGGAACCAATCTCCCATTCTTTCTTTCCAGAGATGCTGCTTGTCCCGCCCGCTGAGTTACTCCAGCTTTTTGTGTTGATCTATGCGGGAGCCCTCAGTTACAAACACAGAGGAATACAGCACAGGAACGGGCACTTTGCCCACAGTGTTCGTACCCAACATGGTGACCTTATAGAGGTGTGCAAGATCACGACAGGAATAGACATTTATTTTCTCCAGAGTGGGGGAAATTATGAACCAAAGGACATAGGTTTAAGGTGAGGAGGAAAAGATTTAATGGGAACCTGAGGGGCAACTATTTTACACAAAGGGTGGTAGTGTACGGAACAAGCTGCCGGAAGAATTAGTTGAGGCAGGTACAATCGCAACGTTTAAGAAACATTTGGACAGATACATAGATAGGACAGGTTTAGAGAGATATGAACCAAATGCAGTCAGGTGGGACTAGTGTAGACGGGCAAGTTGGGCCGAAAGGCCTCTTTCCACGCTGCATGACTATGCTAAATTAAACTAATTTCATGGCATATAAATATCAGTGGAACGTTTAACCTCACAGTGTGTAGGAAAGAACTGCAGATGCTGGTTTAAATCGAAGGTAGACACAAAATGCTGGAGTATCAGCGGGACAGGAAGTCTGAAAAAGGATTTTGACCTGAAACGTCACCCATTCCTTCTCTCCAGAGATGCTGCCTGTCCAGCTGAGGTACACCAGCATTTTGTGTCTACCTTTAATCTCACAGGTCAATTAGATTATGGCTAATCCATCTTTTTTACTCATAACTGATTTAAAACTAAAAATTGACCCAGCATCACTGCTTCCTTGAGGGATAGAGATGCAAATGTGCTCTGCTTTTGCCTTTGCTGAAATCCATTTGCTGAACCACCTGATCTATTGACATCTTGATGAGCTCGTGGTTCTATCTGCGATGCCTGTAATTATTTCATTGCAAAAAAAAAATTATGAATGCAGAATTTTGGGAATTTTGAGCATTTATGCTCAATGGTCTTGAGATACTAATCTCAATGTTCCCTACTACCTGCTCCCCTGGCTAAAATCAATTAGGTTAATTAAATCCACTTGAATCTTTCTAATGAAGTTCAAAATGAAGCTGGGTACTGTGGTGTACAATAAAATTGTCCGTTTGTTCTGGAAAGTGACTTTGAAATACTTCGAGTTCCCCTTTGCTAATTGGAAAGTCGCCTTGTGGCAAATAATGCAAAAATTGGATTTCAGAATACTAAATTCAAACTGATTCTGTCCACTTGGAAGTCGAGCATGAATATTTTCGCATGCGCATTTTAAATTGTAAATGGAAATCTGCATTTTTCTATAATTTATTCATTTAACTTGAAAAATATTATTGTTTGAAATATTTTATCCTCGAGGGAATCTTAAAATAATGTCATCAACTTTCAGCAGTCTGAACGGATAACAGCTGTGTTTCTTTGACGCTATCTGTGCAGGTATCACAGTTTGTACCTTAAGGTGAAGGGTAATGTGTTCAAGAATAAGCGCATCTTGATGGAACACATTCACAAGCTGAAGGCAGACAAGGCTCGCAAGAAGCTACTGGCGTAAGTGTTTGTATAGATCTGCAAGAAGCACTTCTGATTTAGATTGCCATTTAATTTTAGACTCTGGGTATGAATGTGTTAGACTCTTGGGGTTGGTTAATCCATATTTCTAATTGTCTAAGCTTCAGCGCCTATTTGAAGAACCTTTTAATTGAATCTCATGGTTTAAACTTGATCCAAAAATAGCTTTTCGTTTTTTTCACTCGATAAGACTTGCTGTTTTGGCCGCTGCTTCAATCCTGCCCGACCGCAGTTACTCAGTTTATTTAGAAATACAGCGTGGAAACCGATCCTTTAACCCACCAAGATTGTAGCGACCTTACACTGCTTCCATCCTACACACTAGGGACAATTTACAGAGACCTAATTAACTAACAAACCTGCCGCTTTTGGAAACTGGGATTAAACCAGAGCATCCCGGACAAATCCCACACAGTCGCAGGTACAAACTTCGTACAGTCCGATAGTCATGGTCGAAACCGGGTCTCTGCCACTGTTGGGCGATGGTAGAGCTGCTGTCTCACAGCGCCAGAGACCTAGCTCCGATCCTGACTGCCAGTGCTGTCTGTCTGGAGTTTGTACATTCTCACTGTGATCGCGTGGATTTTCTCCGGTCGCTCCGGTTTCCTCCCACATTCCAAAGGCAGGTTTGTAGGTTGATTGGCTTCTGTGAATTGTCCCTAGTTTGTAGGACAGTGTTAGCGTGCAGGGCAATCGCTTGTCGGCACAGCTGAAGAGTTTGTTAGCACACTGTATCTCTAAAGTCTAAAAGTATAAGGCAGCATCTGTACCACTGGGCCACCCTTAAACCTTCTCAGTCCTTTATGATTTTGCTATGTTTAAACTTGGTAGTTTTCTGTCCCTTTTCCCACTATATACACTGGCATCCAAAGTTCTTGTCTATCCTTCCTCACTACACCCTTCACTCCAGTGCTTCCTGGCCTACACCTGTTATGGCTCTCAGTTCAACGGGACTGATTTCTAAAGTCCTTTTTTAAAAATCTTTTCCCCTCTTTCTAATCACCCTCTGACGTACAAAGTGGTGGAGTAACTGAGAGAGGTTCTCCAGGTGTGCTGCCTGACCTGCTGATTTATTCCAGCACTTTGTTTTTTTTTCATTATAAACGAGCAGTTCTATAAATCTGCAGTTCCTTGATTCTATACCCTCTGACATTGTGCTCCATTTTTTTGGCTGCATTTTGTTTATCATTGTTGTAGATGCTCTACCACTCTTGGCTACCAAGGCCCAGTGCTTTATCTTTTCCCTACCAAATGTACTATTTATGAAGATAGACACAAAATGCTGGAGTGACTCCGGGTCAGGCAGCATCTCTGGATAAAAGGAATGTGACGTTTCGGATCAGGAACCTTTTTCAGACTTTCGTCTATATTCAGTGGAGTCTGAAGAAGGGTCTCGACCCGAAACGTCACTCTTCCTTTTCTCCGGAGATGCTAGCTGACCCGCTGAGTTACTCCAGCATTTTATCTTTCTTCGGCGTGTTTGTATTTCCTCCTTACTACTATTTAAGGACACTTTGAGTGTTTTTGGTCAGTTGTCTTAACATCTTGTATGGCTGTGGATTGTTGATAAAGTCCTTGTGATATATTTTGGTGCATTGTTCTATTAATGTGTATGAGCAGAAATAGTTGTGTATGGGTTAATCAACGGGTGTTCAAACTAACACCATAGCAATTATCTGCGTTGCTGTTCAAAAAAGCGGCACACTTGGACCTTGGCATGCTGCTCTGCAGCTGATGCAATGTTGCTGACTGGAGTTCATTGTGTTACAGTGACCAGGCTGAAGCTCGGAGAACCAGGACCAAGGAAGCTCGTAAGCGCCGTGAAGAGCGTCTGCAGGCCAAGAAGGAAGAGTTCATCAAGACTCTCTCCAAGGAAGAAGAGTCTAAAAAATAAGCTGATCATCTTGTACAGACTTAACTAATTAAAAACTGATCATTGTGCAGCCTTGGTCGAGTTGGTTTCTTGAGGAAGTAGAGGGGTTGTTGTGCTTTCTTGCTTGCATTGTTGATGTTCAAGTCACTATGGTACAGTGTGATTTGAGTTACCATACAGCCTCACTAAGTGAAAAGCATTTAACATAGACATCTACCACAGTGGAAGCCACGTTGCTCACTGTGATGGAAGGCAATAAAGTTCAGTCATCTTCCCCCTTTGTGGCTGAACAAAATCCTATTTGGTAATCCCCGGTTGTAACGCACCATGGAGGGGGAGGTGGGTGTTGTTATTGTTGATTGTGCACTATAACTGAGTAAAGGATTAATGTGTATATAGAAACAAACAACTGCAGTTGCTGGTTAATACACAAAAGGACACAGAGTGCTGGAGTAACTCAGCGGGTCAGGCCACATCTCTGGAGAACATGGATAGGCGACATCTCAGGGGGGCAGACCACTCTTCGGACTCTTGGTCCAGAACCGGATCTGGTGAGTTGACGGCCCTGGCTTGCTGGTGGCCGGGAGGTAGGTGAGAGTAGGTGGAGTCATTGTTCACGGGTGCAGGTAAGCGTTGACACGGTGGTGGTGGTGGAGCTTACGACAAGAGCCGGCTCGGCCTAGGAGAGATCGGTGTGGTAGTAGCTGGGATGGCAGATGCGGAAGGGTTAGGGTGGCATTCGCAACCCAGCCTGGTAGTGAAGGTTGGCAGGTCACTCCGCTACAAACCAAAATCTTTTATAAGGAGGTCTGTAAAAACGAGGGTTTACTGTTGATATTTGGGTGGAGCAAGAGTCAGAAATAATTGGAATCTATATAGACCCCTAACATAATGGGGGGGCACACTATAAATCAGCAATTCTAGCAAGGCAGGTGCAGTATCCACGGGCCTTTGATCTATGTATAGACTGAGCAAACCAAAGGAATTGTGTCATGGAAGATGAATCCTTGGATTGTTGAGAAGTTTTTTAAGATCAGTGTGTTTAGAAGCAACTGACTATTTAAGATGTTATAGAAACAGAAAATAGGTGCAGGATGAGGCCATTCGGCCCTTCGAGCCATTCATGGCTGATCGTCCCCTATCAATAACCCGTGCCCGCCTTCTCCCCATATCCCTTGATTCCACTGGCCCCTAGAGCTCGATCTAACTCTCTTAAATCCATCCAGTGACTTGGCCTCCACTGCCCTCTGTGGCAGGGAATTCCACAAATTCACAACTCTGGGTGAAAAAGTTTTCTCTCACTTCAGTCTTAAATGGCTTCCCCTTTATTCTAAGACTGTGGCCCCTGGTTCTGGACTCGCCCAACATTGGGAACATTTTTCCTGCATCTAGTTTGTCCAGTCCTTTGATAATTTTATATGTTTCTATAAGATTCCCCCTCGTCCTTCTAAACTCCAATGAATACAAGCCTAGTCTTTTCAATCTTTGCTCATATGACAGTCCCGCCATCCCAGGGATCAATCTCGTGAACCTATGCTACACTGCCTTGTTATGCAATGTTAAAATTGGTGATCTGGTCAGAGGCAGTCTTTTCCCCCACAGTAGGGAGGAGTGCCAGACACCATTTTGTATAAATATTTGAAGTCATTTAGATCAGGGACTTAATTCTGAATAAACTATACCACAAAGCCATTAAGTCCACATTAGTTGTAGACTGGCAACCTACATTTGAAGGTCAGACAGAAAAGGGATGGTTGGCTTTTTAAGAAGAATTAGTTTAGTTTAGAGATAGAGCATTGAAACAGGCCCTTCGACACACCCAGTCCCACCGACCAGCGATCCCTAATAGTCCTGTCCCACGGTACGCGTTCATTCCAAGAGCTCTCCCGAGTTTAAAAAAAAATCAAACTCGTGGTAAGCACGGAGAATGAACGTAGCGGGGACTTCTCTTAGCGCTAACGGCAGGTACTCGGGAAGACTCGCTAACGGCAGGTAAGCACGGGAAGACTCGTGAAGATTTTTCAACATGATGAAAAATGTCCACGAGAGCCCCGAGTACCGACGAGTGGCCATTACCGTAAATCTCCGACTTCGAATCAGGGCAAACTCGGGAGAGCTCTTGGAATTAACTCGTACCGTGGGACGGGTTTAACACTAACACTCCCACGGCACACTAGGGACAACTTACAAATTTACCAGACTAATTAAACTATGGACCTGTGTGTCTTTGGAGTGTGGGAGGAAACGGGAGGTCTCTGAGAAAACCCATGCAGGTCACGGGGAGAACGTACAAACTGCAGACACCTGTAGTCGGGATCTAACCCGGGTCTCTGGCACTGCAAGGCAGCAACTCTACTGCTGTGCCCAATTGCCTTGAATTGAAACGCAGCATGCAAATAGTCCTTTCAGCCTACAGATTCCTTCCATTGGCCCACATTGAGAAGGCAGGTACAGAATACTGAGTTGGATGATCAGCCATGATCATATTGAATGGCGGTGCAGGCTCGAAGGGCCGAATGGCCTACTCCTGCACCTAATTTCTATGTTTCTATGTTAGTGTGAATATACAGAAGCCATTCATTGGGACGACAGATGGCACAATGGGCTAAGTGTTCGGCTGGCGACCGGAAGGTGGCCGGTTCGAATCCCGCTTGGAGTGCATACTGTCGTTGTGTCCTTGGGCAAGACACTTCACCCACCTTTGCCTGTGTGTGAATGTGTGTGAGTGATTGGTGGTGGTCGGAGGGGCCGTAGGCGCAGATTGGCAGCCACGCTTCCGTCAGTCTGCCCCAGGGCAGCTGTGGCTACAGAAGTAGCTTACCACCACCGAGTGTGACTGAGGAGTGAATGAATAATGCAATGTAAAGCGCCTTGAGTATTAGAAAGGCGCTATATAAATCCCATCCATTATTATTATTATTACCAGCTGTGCCACCTTGAATAATTTTAAAGTTAAATCTAAGGGAACTAAACCAGAATATTGATCCAGTATAAACAGAGTTGCAGACGCTGGTTTACAAAAAGATCCAACATGCATGGAGTAACTTAGCAGGATAGAGAACATGGATAGGCGATAGAATAAAATAGAACTGCAGATGCTGGTTTATACTAAAGATAGACGTGAAAGCTTTACAGGCTGCACGGTGACGCAGCAGGTGTAGCTGCTGCCTCACAGCGTCAGAGACCCGGGTTCGATCCTGACCTTGGGTGCTGACTGTGTGAAATTTGTACTATCTCCCCGTGACCACATGGGTTTTTTCCGAGTGCTACAATTTCCTCCCACATCCCAAATTTGCAGATGACACAAAGCTGGGTGGCAGTGTGAAGTGTGCGGAGGATGTTATGAGAATGCAGGGTGACTTGGTCAGGTTGGGTGAGTGGGCAGATGCATTGCAGATGCAGTTTAATGTGGATAAATGTGAGGTTATCCACTTTGGCAGCAAAAACAGGAAGGCAGATTATCATCTAAATTGTGTCGTTGGTGAAAGGGGAAGTACAACGGGATCTGGAGGTCCTTGTTCATCAGTCAATGAAAGAAAGCATGCAGGTACAGCAGGCAGTGAAGAAAGCGAATGGCATGTTGGCCTTCATACAAGAGGAGTTGAGCACAGGAGCAAAGAGGTCCTCCTGCAGTTGTACAGGGCCCTAGTGAGACCACACCTGGAGTATTGTGTCCAGTTTTGGTCTCCAAATTTGAGGAATGACATTCTTGCTATTGAGGGAGTGCAGCATAGGTTCACAAGTTTAATTCCCGGGATGGCGGGACTGTCATATGCTGAGAGAATGGAGCGGCTGTGCTTTTATACTCTGGAATTTAGAAGGATGAGAGGGAATTGTAGACTAGTGCATGTTCCTTTAACACAGTGACCTCACCACTACTAACCACTCCCCATATCACCAGTATAATTGTAACCTCCCCACCTCCAGATCGCTCTCTAGCTCCGGTGGCAGACCACGGACAGCTAGGGCAGGAATGTGTATGAATAGTAATGTGTGTGTTTAGTAATAAAACAGTAGTGAAGACTTAGTGCGTTTCCACTGGTCTTTACATGGTGTCAGAGTAGTACCTTGCGCCTCCTGTTTGTCGGGTTTTATTTACTTTTCACCCAGTACCCTACCCCTTATTGTTTTTACCATGGCCAACTCTTGTCGCAAGCCTGATATGTTAGTTTTTGACTCCGACATTGCCCATCGGTGGGCTGCCTTCCGACTCGACTTTGAGCACTACATTGCGATTGCCCATCCTGGTGCCACCCCCGCGACACAGTCACACCTGCTCCTCAACCTGGCTGGCCCGGAAGCCCTGGAGCGAGCGGAGTCGTTTGAATACGATGCTGGTGAGGATGCTCAGGACCCGGTATGTCTTTTGGCTAAATTCAACGGTCTGTGCGACATTCCCACCAACTGCATTCTAGAGCGGTTTAAATTTTTCAATCGGCGTCAGGCACCCGGTGAGCACATTGACACCTACATTGCCGCGCTACGGCATCTAGCACGGCGTTGTCGCCTGGGCGCGCTGACCCCCGATCATATGACCCGGGATGTCTTGGTGTTTGGTCTACAGGACGAGAAACTGCGGGCTGAACTTCTAAGGAAGCCAGATCTGACTTTGAACGAGGCTCTGCACGCCTCTCGCATGGCGGCGGCTGTTGCCTCCGTGCAGCCTGCAGCTCAGGACGTTAACGTTGCCGTTGTTTCTGGACGCCGGGGGGGCGAAAGGGGCAGCAGCAGGCGGAGCGGGCTCATTGACCAGCCGCAAATGCTGGCGGGACCGGCGGTAGATGGTACCCTCGTGGTCGACGAGGTAAGACCGTGGTGAGCCGGCAGAGCCGACGACAATCCGGACGACCTGACCAGGGAACAGACGCGGAAGGGGGCGGCAGGACTTGTCGTGGGAGCGTTTTTGTATATCATGCTTTTGGGCAATGCGCTCCTGGACGGCATCAGGGCGGAGGACAGAAGGCACCAGGGACCGCTGGGACACAGGAATCGGAGGGCGCGTGGTGCGGGACATGAGCCGCTGAGCAGGCGAGCCCAGGGCAGGGTCACGGGAGATGTTGCGGAGGTTGAGGAGGGCCAGGTAAAAGTCCGACCGGGAAAGTCTGCAGTGCTCCAGCAGCTCCTTGGCACTGCGGACGGCGCGCTCAGCAAGGCCGTTGCTCTGCGGGTACTCGGGGCTGCTGGTGAAGTGACGAAAGTTCCAGGTGGCAGCGAAATCGCGGAACTCCGCACTGGAAAACTGGCCACCGTTGTCCGACTGCAAACTCGCAGGGGAGCCAAAGGTTGCGAAGAGGCGGCGCAGCTTGCCAATGACAGCAGCAGATGTGAGGGAGGGCAGCTGGTCCACCTCGAACCAGCCGGAGTAGGAGTCCACAAGGACCAGGAAGTGCTTGCCACGCCACTCGAAGATGTCAGTGGCGACCGCCATCCATGGCAGATCGGGGGCAGGCTGTTGCAGAAGCGGCTGCCGTTGCTGATGGGGAGAGAGGCTATTGCAGGTGGAGCAGGCGGAGCCCCTCTCCCGGATGTCCGGGGCCATGCCGGGCCAATAGAACTGGCTCTGGGCCTGGGACAGAGTGGCCTCGGCCCCGGGATGGCCGCTGTGGTCCCGCAGCGCAGCAGGCACCACAACCTTGTGGCCCTTCACCACCACTCCGTCGTGCAGCACAAGCTCATCCCGGACCAGGAAGTAGGGCACGGCACCGGCCGGCAAGGACTAATGACGGTCAGGCCAGCCACGCCGGATGACGTCGGCAAGTTGTTGCAGGGCAGGATCTTTGGCAGTGTGCTGGACCAGGGACTGCATCTGCTGTGAAGGCACAATATTAACGTTTAACATCATCAGGTCAGACGATTTGTACGGGTGTCGGGCAGTGGATGGCAGTGGTGCGCGGGACAGCGTGTCGGCCACGAACATGTCCTTGCCCTTGCGGTACACGACCCGAAACGTGAAGCGCTGGAGCTGCAGCATCATTCGCTGCAAGCGGGATGAGGCGACGTGGATCGGTTTATTCAGGATCGTGACCAGCGGCTGGTGATCGGTTTCGACAGTGAAGGTGTTGCCCAGGATGTAATCCTTAAACTTCGAGCAGGCAAACACCACGGCGAGGAGCTCTTTCTCGATCTGAGCATAACGCTGCTCAGCGGGGGTCATGGTGCGAGAAGCGTAGGAGACAGGCAGCTGCAGGCCATCGTAAAGCTGCAGGCAGGCGGCACCAAGACCAAACTTCGAGGCGTCGCAGGTGAGGACAATTGGTCGCTGCAAGTCGAAGAACTTGAGAGTGGGGGTACTAACCAGTCTGGACTTCAGGATGTCAAACGCATTCTGGTGCTTCGGGAACCAAGCCCAGGCAGTGTCCTTTTTGATCAGCTCCCTCAGGGGTGCACTCAGCTCGCTGAGGTCGGGGATGAACTTCCCCAGGTAGTTCACCATGCCCAGAAAGCGCTGCAGGCTGGGCACGTCGGCGGGTGCAGACATCCCAGAGACCGCAGCCATCTTCTGCGGGTCAGGCTTCAGCCCCTCAGCTGTGAAGACGTGGCCAACGTACGTGACCTCTGGGACGCGGAAACGGCACTTCTTAGGGTTGAGCTTGAGGTTGATCTCACGAGCCCTGTGCAGGACTTGGCGGAGGTGGAGGTCGTGCTCAGCGACGTCCTTCCCGTATACCAGGATGTCATCGACTATGATAGCACACGGCAGACCGGCAAACAGCTGCTCCATGGTGCGCTGGAAGACCTCGCTGGCAGAGTTGATCCCGAATGGCATGCGGAGGAAACGGAACCTGCCGAAAGGTGTGCTGAAGGTGGTCAGGTATGAGGAACGTTCATCCAGCGGTATCTGCCAGAAAGAGCTCTTGGCATCGAGGACTGAGAAGACAGTGGCCGGGCCAACCTGTGCAGCGACGTCCTCCACCGTCCGCATGGGGTAGTGCGGGCACTTAATGGCAAGGTTCAGGTCCTTGGGGTTTATACAAATGCGAAGCTCACTCTTATCCTTCTTTGCAGCAACAACCATGGTGGAGACCCACCGGGTGGGATCACTCACCTCCTTGAGGATGCCCACGGCCACCATGTGGTGAAGAGTCGACTCCACCTTGTCCTTCATGGCAAAGGAGACGCGGTGTAGAGGGCGGACCACAGGCTCGACACCCGGGTCGACAACGATCCTGTAACTGCAGGGCAGCCTGCCCAGCCCGTCGTCGAAACGATCAGGGTACTCACACAGGGGGTCCAGGAGGGTCCGCACCTGGTGGATATCGCGGTGAAAGGAGACCAAACCGAGGTCCTGGCACGCACGGGCGCCCAACAGCGTGATGTTCTCAGTGGCCAGCAGATAAAAAGTGAGGGGCCGAGCGGCCTTCAAAACCTTGCAGATAAGAGTTGCCTTCCCGACTGGTACGAGCACACCTCCCCCGTAGGGCAGGAATGTGTATGAATAGTAATGTGTGTGTTTAGTAATACAACAGTAGTGAAGACTTAGTGCCTTTCCACTCGTCTTTACAGGAATCTTATTGAAACATATAAGATTATTAAGGGTTTGGACACGCTAGAGGCAGGAAACATGTTCCCGATGTTGGGGGAGTCCAGAACCAGGGGCCACGGTTTAAGAATAAGGGGTAAGCCACTTAGAATGGAGATGAGGAAACACTTTTTCACACAGAGAGTTGTGAGTCTGTGGAATTCTCTGCCTCAGAGGGCGGTGGAGGCCGGTTCTCTGGATACTTTCAAGAGAGAATTAGATAGGGCTCTTAAAGATAGCAGAGTCAAGGGAGAAGGCAGGAACGGGGTACTGATTGTGGATGATCAGCCACGATCACATTAAATGGCGGTGCTGGCTCAAAGGGCCGAATGGCCTACTCCTGCACCTATTGTCTATTGACCTCAGACATACAGAGTGGTTCTGATAGACCGATTGTTGGTTAGGGACGGGGTGGTCCCGAGAACAATGCTCAGTTGCAAATTACAGACCTGGTTAACCAGCTTTTAGTGGAAGGGGGGTGTTAGAGTTTGTAAGCTACCCCAAGCGAAATATGAGGTGCTGTTCCTCCTATATATGTGTGGCCTCACTGTTGCAGTGGAGTGGCAAGGCAGATCAGTTTCTGTATCTTTAATAGTACTGGAGTTTGACAATATATAATGCAACGGTACTCTGCCACCACCTATCATTATAAAACAATGCCGTATTGTCAGTGCTTGACGTGGACGTTGCCCAAATCATTCAAGCTTGCTGGCAGTTGCTAAATGACCTGCTTAATCATTGTTATTCCGCAACTGCAAGGATGCTCGAATGACTCTGCGACAATTGTGCTGTTGCTTTGACAGAAGAAAATTACCTGCCCGTGCAAACTGGAGGGCCAACCTAATATTTTTCCAACAGCAGCGCTTGCCATGGGAGAGTGACGAGGGCAACTGCAAAATGGTGGCAACGAGTACATCCGTCACCCTTTCTGTCAAACGTCCCATTACTTTGTTGGCTGAGGCTCAAGTGACCTCCTTTTGCAGCGTTAAAAAAACACCATCGTCCTCTGTTGTGCAAACTGCTCTCCATTCTTTAACCGGAGGGACAGCGAAGTTCTGTCGGATTTGTATTAAGCCATGGTCACACCACAGTTTGTTTATGAGAGCTCTGTGTCACTGCACAACAGGCATCTGTTACATCACAAGATCATAAGACACACTAGACTAAGTTCACACGAGAGGGCTGGTTCCCCCAACGCAATATTCCACCTCTCCACCAATTCCAATATTGCTGGCCAGTGGAGGGTGTGGTGGGAGGGGGGGGGGCTTTCTGGAGCGCTAGTATGTGTGTTGTGGGCCAAAGGGACTGGTTTCCAGAGGGCTAGTATGGACATTTTGGGCCGAATGGATTCTTGGGCTGGCAGCTCAGTCACTCAGGCCTGGTGGGCTGGCAGCTCAGTCACTCAGGCCTGGTGGGCTGGCAGCTCAGAAACTGCCAGGAATTCTGCCCAAAACAGGTGAGAGACTCTGTGTGAGAGAGAGAGAGAATGGGGAGAGGTTGGAGAATCAATTTTAGACATATTTCATCTTTTTCTGCAGATCACAGCAATTGAGGAGGAAAGTCTATCCTGGCCTGGATCTCACAAGGAGCAAAGGGAGGGAGAAAAATACTGGGGTGAGGTTTAATACTTGCATGGTGAATGCAATGATGGGCTGAAGGGACTCCTGGGCTAGTACAGACCTGAAGGGCTGAAGGGGCTCTTTGAAAAAAAAATCGGAGTGAAATCTCAGTGAAAGGCACTTTTTCTGGACTTTTCCTGGCCTGGCACGGACCTTTTGGGCCAAAATGCTCCTCCTGGGCTAATATGGGCAGTTTGGGCATAATGGACTGGTTTCAAGCACAGGGCAGGCTCAAGCCAAAGAGCTGATCGCATTTTCACTTCATTTCCATTGCCATTACAGTATCGAGCACAGGGCAGGCCCAAGCCAAACAGCTCATTGCATTTTCACTTAATTTCCATTGCCATTGCAGTTTCAAGCACAGGGCAGGCCAAACAACTAATTTCATTTTCATTAAGGGCTAACAAATCATTTATTCAAGTACTTTGCAGACTCACAGTGTTCTGTAGTTTCCCAGCTCAGACAGAGAGTCATGACCTCTCGCCATCTTGCAGACAGACTGAGCCACGCCCACACTTCCGGGTTTTATAGTCCCTCCCACCAAAGGGGCGTGGTCGTCATGGTGGTGATTGACAGGAGAGAGAATCTCAAGATTTTTTAAACACTAATAAGTCTTTTATTTTTCATCGATGGAGAAAAAAACCTCAGGGCCTGCGCAGCGGAGGAGGACTCTGAGTAAGATGGCCAAAAAATCACAGCCATATGTGGTAAGGTTTTTTTTCCTAAAATCAAAGCACATTGCAAACAGGAAGTGGTCAAGATGACACTTTTAATTATATAGATAAGCGGTCCTGAGCTACCATCTACCTCATTGGAGTCAAGAGACGAGTGTTTTATCGTCATTTGTCCCAGATAGAACAATGACATTCTTACTTGCTGCAGCACAACACAATATGGAATCATAATAAATAATATAACAACACAGAAAAAAAAATAACAGTGCAATAATAATAATAATAATAATAATAGTCTATTGTCGTTCATAGCTTATGAGGTTGTAGTGTTTGATAACCTGATGGATGGAGGGAAGAAGCTGTTCCTGAACCTGGACGTTACAGTTTTCAGGCTCCTGTACCTTCTTCCCGATGGCAGTGGTGAGACGAGTGTGTGGCCAGGATGGTGTGTGTCTTTGATGATGCTGGCTGCCTTTTTGAGGCAGTGACTACGATAGACCCGAATTCAATCCTGACTGCAGGTGCTGTCGGTGCGGAGATTTACGTTCTCCCTGTGACCCGGGTTTTCCCCGGGTGCTCCGGTTTCCTCCCACACTCCCAAGACGTACAGGTTTGTCGGTTAATTTGGCTTTGGTAAAAATTATAAATGGTCCCTAGTGTGTAGGATTGTGCTAGTTAGTGTATGGGGTGGTCGCTGGTCGGCGCGGACTGTTTCCGTATCCGCATGGTATCTCTGAACTGAAAACCAAACTAAACCAGACAACAAAGGTACAGTGATACATCTCAATAGACAATAGGTGCAGGAGTAGGCCATTCGGCCCTTCGAGCCAGCACCGCCATTCAATGTGATCATGGCTGATCATCCACAATCAGTACCCCATTCCTGCCTTTTCCCCATATCCCCTGACTCCGCTATTTTTAAGAGCCCTATCTAGCTCTCTCTTGAAAGCATCCAGAGAACCTGCCTCCACCGCCCTCTGAAGCAGAGAATTCCACAGACTCACCACTCTCTGTGAGAAAAAGTGTTTCCTCGTCTCCGTTCTAAATGGCTTACCCCTTATTCTTAAACTGTGTGTGGCCCCTGGTTCTGGACTCCCCCAACATCGGGAACATGTTTCCTGCCTCTAGCGTGTCCAAGTCTGTAACAATCTCCAATTGGGATGGTGTGTGTTTGAAGGAGAACATACAAGTTCCCATCTGCCTGATACCCTTGTCCTCCTTTACTTTTAGTTTTAGTGATACAGCATGAAGAAAGGCCATTCGGCCCACCAAGTCCATGCCCACCACTGATCACCCATCCACTGGATAAATATGTAAAGCAGTTCTGGGTAGTGAAAGTCGTCCAAGAGGTGGAAAGAAAAGGGTTAATAACTGCAAGGCATGGATAATAAATGAGGGCACAGGGGGAGTTCCTGATACGCACTCCGAGTGCTTTCGCGAATATCTTATCTCACTTCATCGACCCCACCCACTAGGCACAATTCTACAGAAGCCAATTAACCTACAAACCCGCACGTCCTTGGGATGTGGGAGGAAACCAGAGCACCCGCAGGAAACCCATGCAGTCACGGGAGAATGTGCAAACTCCACACAGACAGCACCCGAGGTCAGGATCGTACCCTGGGTTCTGGAGCAGCTGTGCCTCATTGATGGCAGAGGTTATGGGGTTTGGGAGGTTCTGTCAAAGTAGCTTTGTTGAATAACTGCCATGCATTTTGTGCATGGTATCTATGGCAGCCTTGGGAAAGCTGCACCTATGTTGCCAATGAAGCTGGCAGCTTTGTGTTGGCATGCTGGAATATTGTGGCAGCCAAACTCATCATTTTATTTAGTCTTTAGAGATACTGTGTGGGAAACAGGCCCTTCAGCCCACTGCGCCAGAGACCTGGGTTCGACCCTGACTACGGGTACTTGTCAGTATGGAGTTTGTACGTTCTCCCTGAGACCCACGTGGGTTTTCTCCAGGTTATCTCCCACACTCCAAAGACGCACAGGTTTGTAGGCTGATTGGCTTGGTATAAGTGTCAATTTAGTTTAGTTTAGATCACACCTGGAGTATTGTGTACAGTTTTGGTCTCCTAATCTGAGGAAAGACATTCTTGCCATAGAGGGAGTACAGAGAAGGTTCACCAGACTGATTCCTGGGATGTCAGGACTTTCATATGAAGAAAGACTGGATAGACTCGGCTTGTACTCGCTAGAATTTAGAAGATTGAGGGGGGATCTTATAGAAACTTTCAAAATTCTTAAGGGGTTGGACAGGCTAGATGCAGGAAGATTGTTCCCGATGTTGGGGAAGTCCAGAACAAGGGGTCACAGTTTAAGGATAAGGGGGAAATCATTTAGGACCGAGATGAGAAAAACATTTTTCACACAGAGAGTGCTGAATCTCTGGAATTCTCTGCCACAGAAGGTAGTTGAGGCCAGTTGATTGGCTATATTTAAGAGGGTGTTAGATGTGGCCCTTGTGGCTAAAGGGATCAGGGGGTATGGAGAGAAGGCAGGTACGGGATACTAAGTTGGATGATCAGCCATGATTATATTGAATGGCGGTGCAGGCTCGAAGGGCCGAATGGCCTACCCCTGCACCTATTTTCTATGTTTCTATATATGTTGATATGTGTGTGTATGTATATGAAGGAACTGCAGCTACTGGTTTACACCGTAGACACAAAATGCTGGAGTAACTCAGCGGGAACAGGCAGCATCTCTGGAGGGTACACAAAATTGCTGGAGGAACTCAGCGGGTGCAGCAGCATCTATGGAGCGAAGGAAATAGGCGACGTTTCGGGCCGAAACCCTTCTTCAGACGGAGGGAAGGGTCGAGGCCCTTCTTCAGACCCGAAGTCTCGACCCGAAACTCATCCACCCATTCCTTCTATCCAGAGAACTTTTTTTTCCTCTCGTTTAGTATAGCAGTAGAATTAGGCCATTCGGCCCATCAAGTCTACTCCACCATTCAATCATGGCAGACCTATCGAAGGTAGGTAGATACAAAATGCTGGAGCAACTCAGCGTGACAGGCAGCATCTCCGGAGAGAAGGAATGGGTGATGCCTCTTCAGACTGATCTATCTCTCCCTCCCAATCCCATTCTCCTGCCTTCTCCCCAAAACCCCTCGACATATTCTGTTGTACTGCTGCAAGTAAGAATGTGATTGTTCTATCTGTGACATACGCCAATAAAACACTCTTGGCTCTCTGGGATTCCTCCGGCACTTTTGAGTTTTGCCCAAGATTCCAGCATCTGCGGCTCCTTGTGTCAGCAGCCTGTCACTATTAGCCTGTAGTTGCCGCTTGCAGTTCCAACACGGCGCTGCTCAGAATCAAAAGCAGCTTGCCAGCGACGGTGAAGACCGTGTACAGTAAATAGCATAACACACCCTCCCTGAGGCTTGGAGGCTGCAAAACTATTTTATTTTCTGAAGAGATAGGAAGTCCCTCCTTTCGCAACGCAATTGGCTGCATGGGGAAGGGGAGATGAGAGGGAGAGGTCTTGCCTTGCCCAATGATTAGTTGGGAGCCTCGTCTATCACTGGCCACTGACCTTGCTCAGAAATTCAAGTCGACAAGGATGAATTGCTGCTGAAGGGGGAGATTAATTCCTGGGTCTGTTTTTTTGGCTATCTCTGGAGACGAGGAGCATCAGGCGAATACAACAACAACAACAACAACAAAATAGAGATTGTTTCTCTAGCCTGCAGTGAAACAAGACTGTATTAAGATTCAGTCCTGCTTTGTTTTGAGGTCCTTCGAATTTACGCAGGGGGGAGGGGGGCAGGAATGATATTATAGGGGGCGGGGTGAAAAGGGACGGTGCGTAAAAGTGAGAGGGGGGGAGAGAGGGAGAAAGAAAGAAAGAGGGAGAGAGAGAAAGAGAGTGAGGGAGAACGAGAAAATAGGGAGAAAGAGAGAGAGAGAGAGCTGTGCTCGCTGAGCCGGACGTTCTCACAAGGGTATGGCCGGCGCGGTACAATGTTGCAATTCCATGTAGCAGGAGCAAATGCCTCCACCGCATTTTCGACAACACACTGGAAACGTACCCAATGAATTATTATTGCTCTCCTGTGATCCACGCCGGCTGTAAAGAGAAGGGAGGGGGGGAGAGGGAGAGAGTGAAAACCAAAAAAACAACAAAAAACCCACGAACAGTCAAAAATCACCTTTAAATGACCAAGGAACCAGCAAAAATCTCTGCCTCTGCGACCAGCATGGCTCCAATGTGTTCCTTCAGGAAGGTGCTGGTGATTTGCACGGTTTTCGTATTTCTGCTGGGGATAATGCATTTTGACTCGCTCGATTACAGGTAGGCTGGGGCAATATGATGGGTCTGTTTTCTTGGGGTGGGTGTGGGGGTGATGTTTCTGCTGCTGCTGCTGTTTGTTGCACTGTTGTGTGTTGTGTGTGTGTGTGTGTGTGGTTTGAGATGGGGCGATCTCTCTCCTCGACAAAAACAAAAAGGCGCAGATGGCGTGTTTCGTACAAGAGAGCCAACAAAACCACACGGTCGCTGGGTTATGTCAGCAGGTCGGGCAGCATCTGTGGTGGTGGCAAATTTGGCCCCTTTTTTCCCCCCAGGTCGGGACCCTTCATCAGACCCTGAACCCAGCAGGGTCCAGCGTGTAGGAAAAGAACTAGAAATGATGGGTTAAATCGGAGGTAGGCACAAAATGCTGGAGTAACTCAGCGGGACAGGCAGCGTCTCTGGAGAGAAGGAATGGGTGACGTTTCTGAGTCGAGACCCTTCTTCAGACTGTTTTACTGTCATTAAAAACAGGAGAATTAAATTCTTACTTCCAGCAGCACAGCTGGCATGTAACGACATGAATTTGTTGGAAGGAACTGCAGATGCTGGTTTACACCAAAGATAGACACAAAATGCTGGAGTAACTCAGCGGGTCAGGCAGCATCTCTGGAGGGAAGGATCAGGGCTGAGAAACGAGGTGTACAATAGACAATAGGTGCAGGAGTAGGCCATTCTGCCCTTCGAGCCAGCACTGCCATTCAATGTGATCATGGCTGATCATCCCCAATCAGTACCCCGTTCCTGCCTTCTCCCCATATCCCCTGACTCCACTATCCTTAAGAACCCTATCTAGCTCTCTCTTGAAAGTATCCAGAGAACCGGCCTCCACCACCCTCTGAGGCAGAGAATTCCACAGACTCACCACTCTCTGTGAGAAAAAGTGTTTCCTCGTCTCCGTTCTAAATGGCCTACCCCTTATTCTTAAACTGTGGCCCTTGGTTCTGGACTCACTCAACATCGGGAACATGTTTCCTGCCTCTAGCGTGTCCAAACCCTAATCAATCTTATATGTTTCAATGAGATACCCTCTCATCCTTCTAAACTCCAGAGTGTACAAGCCCAGCCGCTCCATTCTCTCAGCATATGACAGTCCTGCCATCCCGGGAATTAACCTTGTAAATCTATGCTGCACTCCTTCAATAGCAAGAATGGCCTTCCTCAAATTAGGGGACCAAAACCGCACACAATACTCCAGGTGTGGTCTCACTAGGGCCCTGTACAACTGCAGAAGGACCTCTTTGCTCCTATACTCGACTCCTCTTGTTATAAAGGCCAACATTCAATTCAATTCAACTTTAATGTCATTGCACAAATACTGAGTATGGGTACAACGAAATGCAGTTTTGCGTCAGTCCGTAGTAGTGCAATATAGAAATTTAAAAAAAAAGAGGATACAGAATAATAAAAAATACAGAATAATTAAACAATGGGGATGGAGGGACCGGAGGAATCTATCGGCGGGACTCCGAGTTCAGCAATGCGACGGTATGATTGTAGAAGCTGTTCCTCATCCTATTGGTATGAGACCTGAGGCTCCTGTACCGCCTCCCTGATGGGAGGAGGGCAAACAGTCCATGGTTGGGGTGGGAGGGGTCTTTAATGATCTTCCCAGCTCGTTTCAGACACCGTTTTCGGTGGAGGGCATCCATGGCAGGGAGCGGGGCACCGATGATGTGCTGCGCGGTTTTCACCACCCGTTGTAGTGCCTTCCTGTCCGCAACAGTGCAGCTGCTGTACCATACCGTGAAGCAGGTGGTCAGGATGCTCTCGATGGTACAGCGGTAGAAGTTGGTCAGGATCTGGGGGGACAGGTGGGCTTTCTTGAGCCTCCTCAGGAAGTAAAGGCGCTGCTGTGCCTTTTTGATCAGCTTGGAGGTGTTGAGGGACCAGGACAAATCCTCCGAGATGTGTACCCCGAGGAATTTGTAGCTGGAGACGCGCTCCACCTCAGTCCCGTTTATGTAGATGGGGGTATGTCTGCCCCCTCTGACCTTCCTGAAGTCGACAATAAGTTCCTTCATCTTCTTGGAGTTGAGGACGAGGTTATTATTGGCACACCAGGTTGTCAGGTGCTTGACCTCCTCTCTGTAGGCTGACTCATCGTTGTCACTGATCAGTCCTACCATCGTGGTGTCGTCAGCAAACTTAATGATGGCGTTGGATCCGTACTTAGGGATGCAGTCGTGGGTGAAGAGGGAGTAGAGGAGAGGGCTGAGCACACAGCCCTGTGGCACGCCGGTGTTCAGTGTTATAGTGGTGGAGGTGAGGTTGTTGACCCTAACAGACTGTGGTCTGTTGGTGAGGAAATCCAGTGTCCAGTTGCAGAGGGAGGTGGAGATGCCAAGCCCGCTGAGTTTGGTGATCAAGCTGGCGGGGATGACAGTGTTGAAAGCGGAGCTGAAATCAATGAACAGCAACCTGATGTAGGAGTTGTTGTTGTCCAGGTGGGTCAGGGCAGAGTGTAGGGCCGCCGATATGGCGTCCTCTGTAGACCTGCCATTAGCTTTCTTCACTGCCTGCTGTACCTGCATGCTTATTTTCACAGACTGATGAACGAGGAACCCCAGACCCTGTTGTACTTCCCCTTTTCCAAACTTGACGCCATTTAGATAGTAATCTGCCTTCCTGTTTTTGATACCAAAGTGGATAACCTCACATTTATCCACATTAAACTGCATCTGCCATGCATCTGCCCACTCCCCCAACCTGTCCAAGTCACCCTGCATTCTCATAGCATCCTCCTCACAGTTCACACTGCCACCCAGCTTTGTGTCATCTGCAAATTTGCTAATGTTACTTTGAATCCCTTCATCCAAATCATTGATGTATATTGTAAATATCTGGGGTCCCAGCACTAAGCCTTGCGGCACCCCACTAGTCACTGCCTGCCATTCTGAAAGGGACCCGTTAATCCCTACTCTTTGTTTCCTGTCTGCCAACCAATTTTCTATCCATGTCAGCACTCAACCCCCAATACCATGTGCCCTAATTTTGCCCACTAATCTCCTATGTGGGACCTTATCAAATGCTTTCTGAAAGTCCAGGTACACTACATCCACTGGCTCTCCCTTGTCCATTTTCCTAGTTACATCCTCAAAAAAATTCCAGAAGATTAGTCAAGCATGATTTCCCCTTCGTAAATCCATGCTGACTCGGACCAATCCTGTTACTGCTATCCAAATGTGTGGCCACAGAAATAGGCCACAGTGTGCCCGTGTAACTCATGGTGTCTGAAGAAGGTCCCTGACTCCACAAACGTCACCTATTCCTTTCCTCCAGAGATGCTGCCTGACCCGCTGAGTTCCTCCAGCATTTTGTGTCTTTCTTCAGTCATCTGGGACATAGAACAATGAAACACTCCTGATTCTCTGGACCGCATCATCTTCCCTCCAGAGATGTACAAACGAGGAACTTGTCTATTCCCTCCCCAGATGCTGCCTGACCCGCTGAGTTCCTCCAGCACTGTGTGCTTTGATTAAGATTCCAGCATCTGCTAACCCTTGTGTCTGCCTCCACATTATTGGGTGAAATTTGCCCACAGCTTTGGAAAGGGCAAAGTTGATAATAATATCCTGACACTGGTGAATATCTATGCTCCCCCAGATAGTGATAAATATTTATTTCCAATCCCTATTTAATATTATTGCAATGGAAGCAGAAGGAATTTGTAAATGTGGGGGTGATCTGAATGTTGTACTGAATCATGTCCTTGATACGACAAGTAAAATGAAGAATAAGAATAAGAACCAGTTAACAAAACTACTAAACCCTACCTGTGAAGAATTTGGTTTTCTTAATGTCTGGAGGCATTTTCACCCTCTATAAAGAGACTACACACATTACTCAATACCGCACTCAGTTTACTCCAGAATAGACTATTTCTTAATGCAGAAAGAAGACTGCTATTGGGTAACGGATTGCAGAATTGGTGTGGCAGATGTATCAGACCATCTTATGAAAGAAAACTGGCAGGGAACATAAAAACTGACTGCAAAAGTTTTTATAGATATGTGAAAAGAAAGAGATTAGTTAAATCAAATGTAGGTCCCTTGCAGTCAGAAACAGGTGAGTTGATCATGGGGAACAAGGATATTGCGGACCAATTGAATAACTACTTTGGTTTCGTTTTCACTAAGGAAGACATAAATAATCTGCCGGAAATAGCAGGGGACCGCGGGTCAAAGGAGTTGGAGGAATTGAGTGAAATCCAGGTTAGCCGGGAAGTGGTGTTGGGTAAATTAAATGGATTAAAGGCCGATAAATCCCCAGGGCCAGATAGGCTGCATCCCAGAGTACTTAAGGAAGTAGCTCCAGAAATAGTGGATGCATTAGTAATAATCTTTCAAAACTCTTTAGATTCTGGAGTAGTTCCTGAGGATTGGCGGGTAGCAAACGTAACCCCACTTTTTAAGAAGGGAGGGAGAGAGAAAACGGGGAATTACAGACCAGTTAGTCTAACATCGGTAGTGGGGAAACTGCTAGAGTCAGTTAAGATGGGATAGCAGCACATTTGGAAAGTGGTGAAATCATTGGACAAAGTCAGCATGGATTTACAAAAGGTAAATCATGTCTGATGAATCTTATAGAATTTTTCGAGGATGTAACTAGTAGCGTGGATAGGGGAGAACCAGTGGATGTGGTGTATCTGGACTTCCAGAAGGCTTTCGACAAGGTCCCACATAAGAGATTAGTTTACAAACTTAAAGCACATGGCATTGGGGGTTCAGTATTGATGTGGATAGAGAACTGGCTGGCAAACAGGAAGCAAAGAGTAGGAGAAAACGGGTCCTTTTCACAATGGCAGGCAGTGACTAGTGGGGTACCGCAAGGCTCAGTGCTGGGATCCCAGCTATTTACAATATATATTAATGATCTGGATGAGGGAATTGAAGGCAATATCTCCAAGTTTGCGGATGACACTAAGCTGGGGGGCAGTGTTAGCTGTGAGGAGGATGCTAGGAGACTGCAAGGTGACTTGGATAGGCTGGGTGAGTGGGCAAATGTTTGGCAGATGCAGTATAATGTGGATAAATGTGAGGTTATCCATTTTGGTGGCAAAAACAGGAAAGCAGACTATTATCTAAATGGTGGCCGGCTAGGAAAAGGGGAGATGCAGTGAGACCTGGGTGTCATGGTACACCAGTCATTGAAAATGGGCATGCAGGTGCAGCAGGCAGTGAAGAAAGCGAATGGTATGTTAGCTTTCATAGCAAAAGGATTTGAGTATAGGAGCAGGGAGGTTCTACTGCAGTTGTACAGGGTCTTGGTGAGACCACACCTGGAGTATTGCGTACAGTTTTGGTCTCCAAATCTGAGGAAGGACATTATTGCCATAGAGGGAGTGCAGAGAAGGTTCACCAGACTGATTCCTGGGATGTCAGGACTGTCCTATGAAGAAAGACTGGATAGACTTGGTTTATACTCTCTAGAATTTAGGAGATTGAGAGGGAATCTTATAGAAACTTACAAAATTCTTAAGGGGTTGGACAGGCTAGATGCAGGAAGATTGCTCCCGATGTTGGGGAAGTCCAGGACAAGGGGTCACAGCTTAAGGATAAGGGGGAAATCCTTTAAAACCGAGATGAGAAGAACTTTTTTCACACAGAGAGTGGTGAATCTCTGGAACTCCCTGCCACAGAGGGTAGTCGAGGCCAGTTCATTGGCTATATTTAAGAGGGAGTTAGATGTGGCCCTTGTGGCTAAGGGGATCAGAGGGTATGGAGAGAAGGCAGGTACGGGATACTGAGTTGGATGATCAGCCATGATCATATTGAATGGCGGTGCAGGCTCGAAGGGCCGAATGGCCTACTCCTGCACCTAATTTCTATGTTTCTATATCCCTGAGTTTAGTTTAGTTTAGAGATACAGTTGGAATAATGCCATATTTCTATAATGCCATATACTTAACAATTCAAATGGACAGCAGAAGGAATGACACAGTGTGCGATTAAATGTTGGAATACTGAATGATCAAACAACTGTTAATGATATTAAATTGGAAATCGAAAGTTATCTAGAGGAGAATGACAATGGGGAGCTGGATCCATCCATACTATGGGACTCATTGAAGGCTGTTATACCAGGTAGGTTCATAGCCAGGGGCATCGCCAGAATGAAAACATATAATAAGTTGATATCAGACCTGAAGGATTTAGAACAGAAGTACAAAAATAATAAGGACCAGAGAACGTATAAGCAAATGGAAGATTTGATGGGACAAATGGATGGAATATTGGGTCAAGAGGTGGAGAAATAAGCAAGATTTGTAAAACAGGCACATTATGAGCTAGGCCCTAAATCCACTAAAATACTTGCCAACAACCGGCTGACAACACCATACACAAAATTAAGGACCCACGTACACAGAAATTGAAGAGTGATCCAAAATAAATAGAATATATCTTCCAGGAATATTATAAAGAATTATATACACAAACCTCTACAGTAGATGGGGAATCAATGAGGACTTTTTTAAGTACAATAGATCTGCCCCTGTATTGGAGAGACACAAAATAAAATAATCACAGCAGAAATATCACTGGAGGAGATGGAGAAGATAATTGGTGGGATGAAGACAAACAAGGCCCCAGGCAGCGACGGTTTACCTATAGAATGGTATAAAATATTTTGGAATGTGCTGAACCCACTTCTTCTGAGAATCTTTAACTGGATTATCGAAGACCCCCGTCATGGAAAGAGGGAATTATAATATTAATCCCCAAAGAGAACAGAGACAAGGAAAATTGTACCAACTACAGACCGATATATCAATTCTAAATGTGGACTATAAATTATATTCTTCAATTAATAATAATAATAATAAATTTTATTTATGGGCGCCTTTCAAGAGTCTCAAGGACACCTTACAAAAATTTAGCAGGTAGAGGAAAAACATGTAAGGGGAATGAAATAAATAGTAGAGACATGACTAGTACACAAAGTAAAGACAGAATACAATTCAAAACACAATATGAGGCAATTAATGCACAGATGAAATGTTATGCAGTGACTGCGCCTGTCAGCAGCGCGTTAGTCTTTTCAATTTTTAGTATGTTTTAAAGTATGTTTTAAAGTTTGTTTTAATGTTCCTTTGTGTGTCTTGTGTGGGGGGTGGTGTGGGGGGGGTGAGGGGGAAACCGCTTCGGTCGCCTCCTCCACGGAGAGGCGACTTTTTCCAGGTCGCCTCCCCCATGGCCTAACATCAAGGATCGGCGCGGCCTTTTCTGGAGACGCGCCTGGGGCTTCAGCGGCGGGCGCAGCGTGGACTCTCGGCGTGGAGCGGGTGAGCCCTCGCTGGAGGGGAGCGCTCCGTTTCGCTGGCCCGCAGCCTGAAGCCGTGCGCGGTCTGCAGAGCTCCAGCTGGTGCGGCGTCTACAGCCCGGGATCCCTCGTGGGGGACCTGGGGGAAGAAGAAGCCATCACGGTCGGCCCGTGGCCAACTTCTACCGCGGGTTCGGCATGGACTTACCATCACCCCTGGAGGGGAGCTTCGACCGCCGGCCCTGCGGTCTGCGGTGCTTCTGGCTGCGGCGCGGCGGGAACCTTAAATCTTCGACCGCCGGCCTGCGGCCTACACCAACCTGAAGCCGCGGTCTCCGGTGGGGAAGAGCCGATCCTGGACTTACCTTGACTTTGACTTTGTCCCTTACCATCTGGACGCCCGCAGCAACGGCTGCGGAGGGTGGAGGTCCGGACCACGGGGGGAAATGGAGGAGGACTGGCCAAGTTCTGTGCCTTCCACCACAGTGATGAATGCTGTGGTGGATGTTTGTGTTACATTTTTATTGTGGTTGTGTTCTTTATTATTGTACCGCTGCTGACAACCCGAATTAAGGGACAGAAGTTTAGGGGTAACATGAGGGGGAACTTCTTTACTCAGAGAGTGGTAGCGGTGTGGAATGAGCTTCCAGTGGAAGTGGTGGAGGCAGGTTCGTTGGTATCATTTAAAAATAAATTGGATAGGCATATGGATGAGAAGGGAATGGAGGGTTATGGTATGAGTGCAGGCAGGTGGGACTAAGGGTAAAAAGTTGTTCGGCACGGACTTGTAGGGCCGAGATGGCCTGTTTCCGTGCTGTAATTGTTATATGGTTGTTATATGGTTAAATACCACCGACCCTGGTTGTGTGGCAAATAAATTCTATTCAAATTCTATTCAATTCAAAAGGGAGGGGGACGTGGGGCTAAGGATAGGCAGAAGTGAAGAGATGGGTCTTGAGGCGGGACTGGAAGATGGTGAGAGATACAGAATTGCGGATCAGTTGAGGGAGGGAGTTCCAGAGCCTGGGAGCTGCCCTGGAGAAGGCTCTGTCCCCAAAACTGCGGAGGTTGGACTTGTGGATGGAGAGGAGACCGGCTGATGTGGATCTGAGGGACCGTGAGGGTTGGTAGGGGGAGAGGAGGTCAGTGAGATATGGGGGGGCCAGATGGTGGAGGGCTTTGTAGGTGAGGATCAGGATTTTGTAGGTGATCCGGTGGGAGATGGGAAGCCAGTGAAGTTGTTTGAGGACTGGAGTGATGTGAGGCCAGGATTTGGTGTGGGACCAAACGATTTGAAAAGTTCATGCCAGATTTAATTGATGAAGACCAGACTGGTTTTATAATAGGCAGACCAACACAGGACAGTATTAGAAGAACCCTACATATAATACATAAGATTCAAAAGGAAAGTACGCGCGCTGCCCTGATAAGCCTAGATGTGGAAAAGGCTTTCGATAGGGTTAATTGGGAATTCTTATACCAAACACTAGAAAGATTTGGCTTTACCGAAGATTCAATTCAAGTTATTAAAGCAATTTACCAGCAACCTAATGCAAGAGTAAAGGTGAATGGGTCCTTAACTGAGAGATTTGTGTTAGGAAGAGGAACGAGACAGGGATGTTGTCTTAGCCCTACCCTTTGCCATATATATTGAACCATTGGCTCAAGCGATTGGTCAAGATAGGGAACTGAGGGGAGTAACTATAAGAGACCGAGAAGATTAAATTGGCCTTTTTGCAAATGATGTATCTCATGGAAGTAAACACCTCATTCCCAAGGATGATGGGGATCATAGAGACATTTTATTTTTATGCAGGATATAAAGTGAATATTTCAAAAACTCAAACCCTCCTATTTAATTGTGCTCCTCCAGAAGAAATCAAACAAAAGTATAATATGGAATGGGATTCAAAATCAATCAAAGGGTTACAGTAAACAAAACGACAGATGGCACAATGGGCTAAGTGTTCGGCTGGCAACCGGAAGGTAGCCGGTTCGAATCCCGCTTGGAGTGCATACTGTCGTTGTGTCCTTGGGCAAGACACTTCACCCACCTTTGCCTGTGTGTGAATGTGTGTGAATGTGTGTGAGTGATTGGTGGTGGTCGGAGGGGCCGTAGGCGCAGATTGGCAGCCACGCTTCCGTCAGTGTGCCCCAGGGCAGCTGTGGCTACAGAAGTAGCTTACCACCACCGAATGTGACTGAGGAGTGAATGAATAATGCGATGTAAAGCGCCTTGAGTATTATTAGAAAGGCGCTATATAAATCCCATCCATTATTATTATTATTATTATATATCAATGTTGTATTGGGCCAATTATAATCACATCAATATAAACATGCGAAAGGATATAGAAAGATGGTCCACCTACCCAATGGATTTTAGTAGTAAGATAAATGTGGTGAAAAGGAATATTTTGCCAAGCCTATTGTACTTGTTCCAATCTCTGCCAATAGAGGTACCATTAAAACAATTCACAGAATGGGATAAATTAATATCTAGATTTATTGGGGAAGGAAAGAAGGGCAGAATTCGATACACAACACTCCAGTTGCCAAAGGACAAAGGTGGAATGGCACTTCCAAATTTTAGGATATATTTCTATGCAGCCCAACTTTGACCACTAATTAATTTGTGTGAGGACAGCTATATAGCTTGGTGGAAAGAGATTGAGACATATATCCCTGACTTCTACATCCAAACACTCTTGGGAGAAAAAGCGCTTCCTGGATATATCAGGAGTATAATCGATCCAATAACGACATTTACTTTAGAAACCTGGTTCATAGAAACATAGAAAATAGGTGCAGGAGTAGGCCATTTGGCCCTTCGAGCCTGCACCGCCATTCAATATGATCATGGCTGATCATCCAACTCATTATCCCATCCCTGCCTTCTCTCCATACCCCCTGATCCCTTTAGCCACAACGGCCACATCTAACTCCCTCTTAAATATAGCCAATGAACTGGCCTCAACTACCTTCTGTGGCAGAGAATTCCAGAGATTCACCACTCTCTGTGTGAAAAATGTTTTTCTCATCTCGGTCCTAAAAGAATTCCCCCTTATCCTTAAACTGTGACCCCTTGTTCTGGACTTCCCCAACATCGGGAACAATCTTCCTGCATCTAGCCTGTCCAACCCCTTAAGAATTTTGTAAGTTTCTATAAGATCCCCCCTCAATCTTCTAAATTCTAGCGAGTACAAGCCGAGTCTATCCAGTCTTTCTTCATATGAAAGTCCTGACATCCCAGGAATCAGTCTGGTGAACCTTCTCTGCACTCCCTCTATGGCAAGAATGTCTTTTCTCAGATTAGGAGACCAAAACTGTACGCAATACTCCAGGTGTGGTCTCACCAAGACCCTGTACAACTGCAGTAGAACCTCCCTGCTCCTATACTCAAATCCTTTTGCTATAAATGCTAACATACCATTCGCTTTCTTCACTGCCTGCTGCACCTGCATGCCTACTTTCAATGACTAGCTTTGGATAATGAATTTAAACCAGGGATGTATGACTCAACACTTAAGGAGTGGATGAAGAAAGGAATGACTGCATTTTGTACTATTCAAAATGGAGACCTAAGAGGTTTTCAAGATTTCAAGGATAATTTGCACTTCAGACCAAGACTTGTTTAGATACCTCCAACTGAGAGATTATTACAATAAAAAAAGTAAAAAGGGAGGCACTAGAAGAAAATAATCCACTGGTAGAAGTGATAGTTAATGTGTATCATCAAAAAACATCAAGGATTATTTATAAATGTTATCATAGTGTAATGGAATGTCAAGCTAAAACTACATTTTATGTAAAATTTAAGTGGGAAAAGGAATTGAACATCATAATCTCAGAAGAGGAATGGCATCGTATGTGTGTAACACTTCAGACACCCACTAATTCACAAAAATGGAGAGAATTTAATTGGAAAATTTTGATTCCTTTCTTTAGTACGCCTAACATAAAAAGCAAGCAAATAGTAAGGCAGCAAACATGCTGGAGGCAACGTGGCCAAACAGACGAAAATCATGCACATATCTTCTGGAGTTGCCCAAAAATAGAACCATTTTGGGACTGAGTGAATTCAGAATTAAAGGAGGTATTAGGATATATAGCCTCCAAGAAGTGTTCCATTTTATACCTGGGAAACATAAATACAATGGTGCAGAAGGAACATCATTATAGACAATAGGTGCAGGAGTAGGCCATTCGGCCCTTCGAGCCTGCACCGCCATTCAATGTGATCATGGCTGATCATCCCCAATCAGTACCCCAGTTCCAGCCTTCTCCCCATATCCCCTGACTCCGCTATTTTTAAGAGCCCTATCTAGCTCTCTCTTGAAAGCATCCAGAGAACCTGCCTCCACCTGAGGCAGAGAATTACTTGGTTAAAATTCTACTCACAGCTGGCAGAAAGGCCATTACAAGAAACTGGCTTGCAGTGGACACACCCAGACTTAGGCAATGGTTAGACATAGTACAGGAAATATTTGTCATGGAGAAAATGACATATTCTCTAAGTGAAAGAGAAAGAAGACAAGTTTAACAGAAAATGGGAAAAATGGATTAGGTATAGAAATAAATGCATCAACACTGTATAATTTAATTGACAATAATGTAAGTTATTGAAAAATGTTTTAATAAGAACATAGTTCTGTATACGGCATCATTAATTGTAAACTGAACCCCCCGCTCCCCTGTTGTACGTTTCACTGCGTTGTTCTATGTTTAGTTGTTATATTCGTGTTTTATTTGTGTACGGAAAGAAGCAATAAAATCTAAGGTGAAAAAAAAAGAGAAATTTTCCCACAGCATCACAGAATTCTGTCAGCTATGTGGAAGGGGAAATCTAGCCAGTCCACCCTCTCCTCATGACCCCTACACATCTTCCCCTCTTCAATCTCCAATTCTTCACCCTGAAGAAGGGTCTCGACCCAAACCGTCACCTACCCATAATTTTATGTACTGTGTGCCTCGTTGTCAGCTTCCCCTCTGCTAACGATGAATCATTCTACATTTCCTTGATCGTCACCCACATTGATTTGTCGTTTTCACACCCCCCCCCCCACCCCCCACCCCCCCCCCCCCCCCGCCCTCCATGAACCAGTTGCAATGATGTATCCCTCTTGGGATCACATCGCCCACAGCCAGTTGTTGGCCATCAGAACCAAAGATTATAGAGGAGCTCCTCTATAACAGGTCCCCACCCGAAGCGTCACCTATCCATTTTCTCCAGAGGTGCTGCCTGACCCGCTGAGGTCCCCAACATCTAGTGTCTATGGTATAAACCAGCATCTGCAGTTCATTTTGTTTTACATTTCATCTCCGGAGATGCTACCTGACCCGCTGAGTTATTTATGCATCTTGGGGCCTATTTTTTGTAAACCAGCATGTGCAGTTCCTTGTTTCTACTTCTATGTACGGGTCAGGGTGGACTCGGTGGGCCAAAGGGCCCCAATCCATTCTGTATCTTTAAACAAAAATAAATGGGGTGGGAATTGCGAATGTCTATTTCCTGACAGAGAACTTACTGTGGGGAACTTGGAGTTGAGAGTAATGTACTTGACTATACCATCAGGATGAGCAGAAATCATCAGACCAAGTATTTTCTCACTGGGCCAAAATAAATGTGGTCAGCATGGGCAAGTTGGGCCGAAGGGCCTGTTTACGTACCATGACTTTGATTAGGTGAATTAGACTGAAGAAGGGTCTTGACCAGAAATGTCACCTATACCTTCTCTCCAAAGGTGCTACCTGTCCCGCTGAGTTACACAAGCATTTTGTGTCTACCTTCGATTTCAGCAGTTCTTTCCTACGCGGATTTAGGCAACTTGTTCTCCGGGAACTACCCTGTGCCACTTCTTGTAAAGGAGTGGTGTTGTGTAATAGAGTCGAATAGAATAGAAACAGCCCCAACTTGCCCACGACAACCACAATGTCCCATTTCCACTGCGTTTGACTCACATCCTTCAAAATCTTTCCTCTCCATGAACCAGTCAAGCACTGGCAATAATCACTGCCTGTTCTATGTTTAGTTTGGTTTAGAGAATTTGTGGGCTGGCACGGTGGTGCAGCGGTAGAGATGCTGCCTCACAGCACCAGTGACCCAGTTTCCATCCCGACTACGGGTGCTGTCTGTACGGAGTTTGTCCGTGTTCGCCCTGTGACCCAAGTGAGTTTTCTCCAAGATCTTCGGTTTCCTCCAAAGGCGTACAGGATATAGAAAGATGGTCCACCTACCCAATGGATTTTAGTAGTAAGATAAATGTGGTGAAAATGAATATTTTGCCAAGGCTGTTGTACTTGTTCCAATCTCTGCCAATAGAGGTACCATTAAAACAATTCACAGAATGGGATAAATTAATATCTAGATTTATTTGGGAAGGAAAGAAGGGCAGAATTCGATACACAACACTCCAGTTGCCAAAGGACAAAGGTGGAATGGCACTTCCAAATTTTAGGATATATTTCTATGCAGCCCAACTTTGACCACTAATTAATTTGTGTGAGGACAGCTATATAGCTAGGTGGAAAGAGATTGAGACATATATCCCTGACTTCTACATCCAAACACTCTTGGGAGAAAAAGCGCTTCCTGGATATATCAGGAGTATAATCGATCCAATAACGACATTTACTTTAGAAACCTGGTTCATAGAAACATAGAAAATAGGTGCAGGAGTAGGCCATTTGGCCCTTCGAGCCTGCACCGCCATTCAATATGATCATGGCTGATCATCCAACTCATTATCCCATCCCTGCCTTCTCTCCATACCCCCTGATCCCTTTAGCCACAACGGCCACATCTAACTCCCTCTTAAATATAGCCAATGAACTGTGGCCTCAACTACCTTCTGTTGCAGAGAATTCCAGAGATTCACCACTCTCTGTGTGAAAAATGTTTTTCTCATCTCGGTCCTAAAAGATTTCCCCCTTATCCTTAAACTGTGACCCCTTGTTCTGGACCTCCCCAACATCGGGAACAATCTTCCTGCATCTAGCCTGTCCAACCCCTTAAGAATTTTGTAAGTTTCTATAAGATCCCCCCTCAATCTTCTAAATTCTAGCGAGTACAAGCCGAGTCTATCCAGTCTTTCTTCATATGAAAGTCCTGACATTCCAGGAATCAGTCTGGTGAACCTTCTCTGTACTCCCTCTATGGCAAGAATGTATTTTCTCAGATTAGGAGACCAAAACTGTACGCAATACTCCAGGTGTGGTCTCACCAAGACCCTGTACAACTGCAGTAGAACCTCCCTGCTCATATACTCCAAATCCTTTTGCTATAAATGCTAACATACCATTCGCTTTCTTCACTGCCTGCTGCACCTGCATGCCTACTTTCAATGACTAGCTTTGGATAATGAATTTAAACCAGGGATGTATGACTCAACACTTAAAGAGTGGATGAAGAAAGGAATGACTGCATTTTGTACTATTCAAAATGGAGACCTAAGAGGTTTTCAAGATTTCAAGGATAGATTTGCACTTCAGACCAAGACTTGTTTAGATACCTCCAACTGAGAGATTATTACAATAAAAAAAGTAAAAAGGGAGGCACTAGAAGAAAATAATCCACTGGTAGAAGTGATAGTTAATGCGTATCATCAAAAAACATCAAGGATTGTTTATAAATGTTATCATAGTGTAATGGAATGTCAAGCCAAAACTACATTTTATGTAAAATGAAAGTGGGAAAAGGAATTGAACATCATAATCTCAGAAGAGGAATGGCATCGTATGTGTGTAACACTTCAGACACCCACTAATTCACAAAAACGGAGAGAATTTAATTGGAAAAATTTGATTCCTTTCTTTAGTACGCCTAACATAAAAAGCAAGCAAATTGTAAGGCAGCAAACATGCTGGAGGCAATGTGGCCAAACAGACGAAAATCATGCACATATCTTCTGGAGTTGCCCAAAAATAGAACCATTTTGGGACTGAGTGAATTCAGAATTAAAGGAGGTATTAGGATATGTAGCCTCCAAGAAGTGTTCCATTTTATACCTGGGTAACATAAATACAATGGTGCAGAAGGAACATCATTATAGACAATACGTGCAGGAGTAGGCCATTCGGCCCTTTGAGCCTGCACCGCCATTCAATGTGATCATGGCTGATCATCCCCAATCAGTACCCCGTTCCTGCCTTCTCCCCATATCCCCTGACTCCGCTATTTTTAAGAGCCCTATCTAGCTCTCTCTTGAAAGCATCCAGAGAACCTGCCTCCACCTGAGGCAGAGAATTACTTGGTTAAAATTCTACTCACTGCTGGCAGAAAGGCCATTACAAGAAACTGGCTTGCAGCGGACACACCCAGACTTAGGCAATGGTTAGACATAGTACAGGAAATATTTGTCATGGAGAAAATGACATATTCTCTAAGTGAAAGAGAAAGAGAAAGAAGACAAGTTTAACAGAAAATGGGAAAAATGGATTAGGTATAGAAATAAATACATCAACACTGTATAATTTAATTGACAATAATGTAAGTTATTGAAAAATGTTTTAATAAGAACATAGTTCTGTAATTGTAAACTGAACCCCCCGCTCCCCTGTTGTACGTTTCACTGCGTTGTTCTATGTTTAGTCGTTATATTCGTGCTTTATTTGTGTATGCAAAGAAGCAATAAAATCTAAGGTGAAAAAAAAAGAGAAATTTGCCCACAGCATCACAGAATTCTGTCAGCTATGTGGAAGGGGAAATCTAGCCAGTCCACCCTCTCCTCATGACCCCTACACATCTTCCCCTCTTCAATCTCCAATTCATCACCCTGAAGAAGGGTCTCGACCCAAACCGTCACCTACCCATAATTTTATTTACTGTGTGCCTCGTTGTCAGCTTCCCCTCTGCTAACGATGAATCATTCTACATTTCCTTGATTGTCGCCCGCATTGATTTGTCGTTGTCGTTGTCGGAGCTCCTCTATAACAGGTCCCCACCCGAAGCGTCACCTATCCATTTCCTCCAGAGGTGCTGCCTGACCCGCTGAGGTCCCCAACATCTAGTGTCTATGGTATAAACCAGCATCTGCAGTTCATTTTGTTTTACATTTCATCTCCGGAGATGCTACCTGACCCGCTGAGTTATTTATGCATCTTGGGGCCTATTTTTTTGTAAACCAGCATGTGCAGTTCCTTGTTTCTACTTCTATGTATGGGTCAGGGTGAACTCGGTGGGCCGAAGGGCCCCAATCCATTCTGTATCTTTAAACAAAAATAAACGGGGTGGGAATTGCGAATGTCTATTTCCTGACAGAGAACTTACTGTGGGGAACTTGGAGTTGTGAGTAATGTACTTGACTATACCATCAGGATGAGCAGAAATCATCAGACCAAGTATTTTCTCACTGGGCCAAAAAAAATGTGGTCAGCATGGGCAAGTTAGGCCGAAGGGCCTGTTTACGTACCATGACTTTAATTAGGTGAATTAGACTGAAGAAGGGTCTTGACCAGAAATGTCACCTATACCTTCTCTCCAAAGGTGCTACCTGTCCCGCTGAGTTACACAAGCATTTTGTGTCTACCTTCGATTTCTGCAGTTCTTTCCTACGCGGATTTAGGCAACTTGTTTTCCGGGAACTACCCTGTGCCACTTCTTGTAAAGGAGTGGTGTTGTGTAATAGAGTCGTATAGAATAGAAACAGCCCCAACTTGCCAACGTCAACCACAATGTCCCATTTCCATTGCGTTTGACTCACATCCTTCAAAATCTTTCCTCTCCATGAACCAGTCAAGCACTGGCAATAATCACTGCCTGTTCTATGTTTAGTTTGGTTTAGAGAGTTTGTGGGCTGGCACGGTGGTGCAGCGGTAGAGTTGCTGCCTCACAGCACCAGTGACCCAGTTTCCATCCCGACTACGGGTGCTGTCTGTACGGAGTTTGTCCGTGTTCTCCCCGTGACCCGAGCGAGTTTTCTCCAAGATCTTCGGTTTCCTCCAAAGGCGTACAGGTTTGCAGGTTAATTGTAAATGATCCCTAGTGTGTGTAGGATAGTGTTAGTGTGCAGGGATCATAGACTCAGTGGGCCGAAGGGCCTGTTTCCGCGCTGTATCTCTAAACTAAACAAAAAAAAACGAAAGATCACCCCGTACACCCGCACTATCCTACACACGCTAGGGACAATTTACAAATTTTACCAAAGCCAATTAGCCTAAAGCCTGCACGCCTTTGGAGTGTGGGAGGAACCCGGAGCCCCCGGAGAAAACCCCCGCTCGCGGTCAAAGGGAGAACATGCAATCTCCGTACAGGCAGCACCCGAGGCCAGGATCGAACCCGGGACTCTGGCGCTGGGAGGCAGCAACTCTACCGCTGCGCCACCGTGCCCGCCATGTTGGTGAAGTTTCAAAGGCATAAGGGTGAAATTAATTGTTGTGCCCTTTCAAAGGATAAAAGGTCAGTCCTGTGGCTCAGTATAAATAGCCAGGAGTAGATACTGAAATGAGATGAGAGTCTAAATGCAGAGGTGTCAGCACTGCTGCTAATCCAAGTTTTCATGATAGCAGGTTGCCAGACTAAAAAGCTATCTATCATTGCCTTATTGGAATAAACGCTGATCATTTAGAAGTCCGTCATTACATTGCGTAATGTGCAAATTACATGGGTCTGCTCAGTAAGAATGATTAAAGCTGTCAGCACCTTTTCACCGGCCTGTGTGTGCGTGTGTCTGTGTGTTAAAGGTGCAGACTTCTTCGCAGCAGCAGCAGAATGAAGCAGCATAGAGCCAGGCTTTCGGGCCTAGTGCAGGCATCCCTCTATGGGTACCACTTTGTCACATGTACCAAGGCACAGAGAAATTATTTGATTTTGCAGACAATGCGCAAAGTACTCAAAGAATCAGCGCGTACCTGGAGGCGGCAATGTTACAAAAGTATGCATTGTAGTCCCGGTGGGGCCCTCTTTGTTCTCAGTGGCCCCCCCACCCCACCGGTCTCCGGGTCCCTATACGTTGTCGGTGGCAACCCCCCCCCCCCCCCCTCACCGCTGCTCCTTGTTCTGTGAAGCTCCCCCGTGCTGGTTCCCTCCTTGTTCTCGGCGGCCTCCCCTCCCCTCCCCTCCCCTCGCCTCCCCTCCCCTCGCCTCGCCTCCCCTTCCCTCGCCTCGCCTCCCCTCGCCTCGCCTCGCCTCCCCTCCACTGCCTTCTCTCCATACCCCCTGATCCCTTTAGCCACAAGGGCCACATCTAACTCCCTCTTAAATATAGCCCATGAACTGTGGCCTCAATTGCCTTCTGTGGCAGAGAATTCCACAGATTCACCACTCTCTGTGTGAAAAATGTATTTCTCATCTCGGTCCTAAAAGATTTCCCTCTTATCCTTAAACTGTGACCCCTTGTCCTGGACTTCCCCAACGTCGGGAACAATCTTCCTGCATCTAGCCTGTCCAACCCCCTAAGAATTTTGTAAGTTTCTATAAGATCCCCCCTCAATCTTCTAAATTCTAGCGTGTACAAGCCGAGTCTATCCAGTCTTTCGTCATATGAAAGTCCTGCCATCCCAGAATCATTATATAGTGCCTTTCTAATACTCAAGGTGCTTATTACTCAAGGCGCTTTAGTCTGGTGTCAGTCTGGTGAACCTTCTCTGTACTCCCTCTATGGCAAGAACGTCTTTCCTCAGATTAGGAGACCAAAACTGAACGCAATACTCCAGGTGTGGTCTCACCAAGGTCCCGTACAACTGCAGTAGAACCTCCCTGCTCCATGCTGTACGACTTAACTAAATTAAACTCTGCAAATTAAGGCTTGTGAATTTAATTATATCTACACCTCATGGTTTGAGGTTATTTGGCCCATTGAGTCTACGCCAGCTCAGAGCAACCATTAATTTTAACCCGCTAGGTAATAATAATAATAATAATACATTTTATTTATGGGCGCCTTTCAAGAGTCTCAAGGACACCTTACAAAAATTTAGCAAGTAGAGGCAAAACATGTAAGGGAATGAAATAAATAGTAGAGACATGACTAGTACACAAAGTAAAGACAGAATTCAATTCAAAACACAATATGAGGCAATTCAAGCACAGATGAAAAGGGAGGGGGACGTGGGGCTAAGGATAGGCAGAAGTGAAGAGATGGGTCTTGAGGCGGGACTGGAAGATGGTGAGGGACACGGAATTGCGGATCAGTTGGGGGAGGGAGTTCCAGAGCCTGGGAGCTGCCCTGGAGAAGGCTCTGTCCCCAAAACTGCGGAGGTTGGACTTGTGACAAAAATGCTGGAGAAACTCAGCGGGTGAGGCAGCATCTATGGAGCGAAGGAACAGGTGACGTTTCGGGTCGAGACCCTTCTTCAGACTAAACCGCTAAATCAGATTCCCTCCAACTGCACCCCTACCCCTTTTAGGGACAGGCTTGTTACTGCATGTTCATATGTCATAGAGGTAGAATTAGGCCATTCGGCCCATCAAATGGGTGTGGTGAGGATGTTTCCACCAGCAGGAGAGTCTAGGACCAGAGGCCATAGTTCAGAATAAAAGGACGTACCTTTAGAAAGCACACCCTGCAGAGGAATTTCTTTAGGCAGGGTGTGGTGAATCTGTGGAATTCACTGTGGAGTCCGTCAGTGGATATTTTTAACGCCAAGATAGATAGATTCTTGATCAGTACAGGTGTCAGGGGTTATGGGGGGAAGGCAGGAGAATGGGGTTAAGGTGGACAGATAGATTAACCATGATTGAATGGCGGAGTAGACGATGGGCCGAATGGCCTAATTCTGCTCCTATCACATGAACTTATGAGTCTTCTCAGACATTCAATCATGCCTCTTTGTAACTCTTTATATATCAGAAGAAACTTTTGGTTCTCTCTTTTATGTTATTGGTCAGCTTACTTCCATACTTCATCTTTTCTGCCCTGATTGCCTTTTCATTTCCCTTATGTTGTTTTTTTTTTAAACATCCCAATCATCTAATTTTCAGCTAATCTTTGCAATATTCTGCCCTTTTCTTTTACATTAATGCTGTCTTTGACTTCCTTTGTCAGCCACAGTTGCCTCATTCTCCCCTTAGAATCTTTCTTCCTCAATGGCACTACCTCTTTCACACTGAGCGTAATACTGATGTGGGCAGGTCTGTCTGTGTATAACACTGGGGTACAGTACTGGTGGGGGCAGGTCTGTCTGTGTATAACACTGGGGCACAGTACTTGTGTGGACAGGTCTGTCTGTGTATAACACTGGTTAAGGGGGGACTTGATAGAGGTCTTTAAAATGATGAGAGGGATAGACAGAGTTGATGTGATCAAGCTTTTCCCTTTGAGAATAGGGAAGATTCAAACAAGAGGACATGACTTCAGAATTAAGGGACAGAGGTTTAGGGGTAACATGAGGGGGAACTTCTTTACTCAGAGAGTGGTAGCGGTGTGGAATGAGCTTCCAGTGGAAGTGGTGGCGGCAGGTTCGTTGGTATCATTTAAAAATAAATTGGATAGGCATATGGATGAGAAGGGAATGGAGGGTTATGGTATGAGTGCAGGCAGGTGGGACTAAGGGAAAAAAGTTGTTCGGCACGGACTTGTAGGGCCGAGATGGCCTGTTTCCGTGCTGTAATTGTTATATGGTTATATGGTTATAACACTGGGGTACAGTACTGATGGGGACAGGTCTGTCTGTGTATAACACTAGGGTATAGTACTGATGGGGACAGGCCTGTCTGTGTATAACACTAGGGTACAGTACTGGTGGGGGCAGGCCTATTGCTGTACAGTCCTGGGGTACTTTCAAGAGAGAGCTAGATAGGGCCCTTGAAGATAGCGGAGTCAGGGGATATAGGGAGAAGGCCGATTGGCCTACTCAAATCAAGAGAGTTTATTGTCATGTGTCCCAGATAAGACAATGAAATTCTTGCTTGCTGCAGCACAACAGAATATTGGAGGTATAAATACAGATCAGATCAGTGTGACCATATACCATAGAATATATATATATATATATACACATCAGTAAACAGATAACGTGCTATAGTTGTTATAGTTGCCGCTGCTCTCTCTTCACATTGTGTTTTTGATTTTCTGTTTTTGGATTGAATTCTGTTTTTAATTTGTGTCTCTGTGATGTCTTTATTACTTGTTATAATTCCGATTATATGTTTTTATTCCGATTACTATGTAAGGTGTCCTTGAGATGTCTGAAAGGCGCCCATTAAATAAAATTTATTATTATTATTATTATTATAGTTCATAGTTTGTTTGAAGTTGTGTTTAATAGCCTGATGGCTGTGGGGAAGCAGCTGTTCCTGAACCTGGATGTTGCAGACTTCAGGCTCCTGTACCTTCTACCTGATGGCAGCGGAGAGATAAGTGTGTGGCCAGGATGGTGTGGGTCCTTGATGATGCTGCCAGCCTTTTTGAGGCAGCCAGCATCATCAAGGACCCACACCTTGATGATGCTCCTGCACTACTGCTACTACTACTCCTGCACCTATTGTCTACAGTACTGGTGGAGAAGGGCCCATTCCTTCTCCCCAGAGAAGCTGCCTGTCCCACTGAGTTACTCCAGCATTCTGTACCTATTGTAGATTCTTGCTGAGGACAGGTGCCGGGGGTTATGGGGAGAAGGCAGGAGAATGGGGTTGAGAGGGAGAGATAGATCAGCCATGATTCAATGGCGGAGTAGACATGATGGGCCGAATGCCCTAATTCTGCTCCTATCACTTTTGAGCGCAGCGGTAGAGTTGCTGCCTTACAGCGCCGGAGACCTGGGTTCGATCCTGACTACGGGTGATGTCTGTACGTTCTCCCCATGGCGTTGTGGGTTTTCAACATCTTCGGGTTTCCTCCCACACGCCAAAGTAGGTTAATTGGCTCGGTATAAATGTAAAATTGTCCCTAGTGTGTGTAGGATAGTGTTAATAGAAACATAGAAACATAGAAAATAGGTGCAGGAGTAGGCCATTCGGCCCTTCGAGCCTGCACCGCCATTCAATATGATCATGGCTGATCATCCAACTCAGTATCCTGTACCTGCCTTCTCTCCATACCCCCTGATCCCTTTAGCCACAAGGGCCACATCTAACTCCCTCTTAAATATAGCCAATGAACTGGCCTCAACTACCTTCTGTGGCAGAGAGTTCCAGAGATTCACCACTCTCTGTGTGAAAAATGTTTTTCTCATCTCGGTCTTAAAGAATTTCCCCTTTATCCTTAAACTGTGACCCCCTTGTCCTGGACTTCCCCAACATCGGGAACAATCTTCCTGCATCTAGCCTGTCCAACCCCTTAAGAATTTTGTAAGTTTCTATAAGATCCCCCCTCAATCTTCTAAATTCTAGCGAGTACAAGCCGAGTCTATCCAGTCTTTCTTCATATGAAAGTCCTGCCATCCCAGGAATCAGTCTGGTGAACCTTCTCTGTACTCCCTCTATGGCAAGAACGTCTTCCCTCAGATTAGGAGACCAAAACTGTACGCAATACTCCAGGTGTGGTCTCACCAAGGTCCCGTACAACTGGAAAAATAGATTATGAAAGAAAACTGGCAGGAAAAATAGATTATGAAAGAAAACTGGCAGGGAACTGACTGCAAATGTTTTTATAGATATGTGAAAAGAAAGAGATTAGTTAAAACAAATGTAGGTCCCTTGCAGTCAGAAACAGGTGAGTTGATCATGGGGAACAAGGATATGGCGGACCAATTGAATAACTACTTTGGTTCCGTCTTCACTAAGGAAGACGTAAATAATCTGCCGGAAATAGCAAGGGACCGCGGGTCAAAGGAGTTGGAGGAATTGAGTGAAATCCAGGTTAGCCGGGAAGTGGTGTTGGGTAAATTAAATGGATTAAAGGCCGATAAATCTCCAGGGCCAGATAGGCTGCATCCCAGAGTACTTAAGGAAGTAGCTCCAGAAATAGTGAATGCATTAGTAATAATCTTTCAAAACTCTTTAGATTCTGGAGTAGTTCCTGAGGATTGGCGGGTAGCAAACATAACCCCACTTTTTAAGAAGGGAGGGAGAGAGAAAACGGGGAATTACAGACCAGTTAGTCTAACATCGGTAGTGGGGAAACTGCTAGAGTCAGTTATTAAAGATGGGATAGCAGCACATTTGGAAAGTGGTGAAATCATTGGACAAAGTCAGCATGGATTTACAAAAGGTAAATCATGTCTGACGAATCTTATAGAATTCTTCGAGGATGTAACTAGTAGCGTGGATAGGGGAGAACCAGTGGATGTGGTGTATCTGGACTTCCAGAAGGCTTTCGACAAGGTCCCACATAAGAGATTAGTATACAAACTTAAAGCACACGGCATTGGGGGTTCAGTATTGATGTGGATAGAGAACTGGCTGGCAAACAGGAAGCAAAGAGTAGGAGTAAACGGGTCCTTTTCACAATGGCAGGCAGTGACTAGTGGGGTACCGCAAGGCTCAGTGCTGGGACCCCAGCTATTTACAATATATATTAATGATCTGGATGAGGGAATTGAAGGCAATATCTCCAAGTTTGCGGATGACACTAAGCTGGGGGGCAGGGTTAGCTGTGAGGAGGATGCTAGGAGACTGCAAGGTGACTTGGATAGGTTGGGTGAGTGGGCAAATGTTTGGCTGATGCAGTATAATGTGGATAAATGTGAGGTTATCCATTTTGGTGGCAAAAACAGGAAAGCAGACTATTATCTAAATGGTGGCCGATTAGGAAAAGGGGAGATGCAGTGAGACCTGGGTGTCATGGTACACCAGTCATTGAAAGTAGGCATGCAGGTGCAGCAGGCAGTGAAGAAAGCAAATGGTATGTTAGCTTTCATAGCAAAAGGATTTGAGTATAGGAGCAGGGAGGTTCTACTGCAGTTGTACAGGGTCTTGGTGAGACCACACCTGGAGTATTGCGTACAGTTTTGGTCTCCAAATCTGAGGAAGGACATTATTGCCATAGAGGGAGTGCAGAGAAGGTTCACCAGACTGATTCCTGGGATGTCAGGACTGTCTTATGAAGAAAGACTGGATAGACTTGGTTTATACTCTCTAAAATTTAGGAGATTGAGAGGGGATCTTATAGAAACTTACAAAATTCTTAAGGGGTTGGACAGGCTAGATGCAGGAAGATTGCTCCCGATGTTGGGGAAGTCCAGGACAAGGGGTCACAGCTTAAGGATAAGGGGGAAATCCTTTAAAACCGAGATGAGAAGAAATTTTTTCACACAGAGAGTGGTGAATCTCTGGAACTCTCTGCCACAGAGGGTAGTCGAGGCCAGTTCATTGGCTATATTTAAGAGGGAGTTAGATGTGGCCCTTGTGGCTAAGGGGATCAGAGGGTATGGAGAGAAGGCAGGTACGGGATACTGAGTTGGATCATCAGCCATGATCATATTGAATGGCGGTGCAGGCTCGAAGGGCCGAATGGCCTACTCCTGCACCTATTTTCTATGTTTCTATGTTTCTATGTGTGGTCTCACCAAGGCCCCGTACAACTGCAGTAGAACCTCCCTGCTCCATGCTGTACGACTTAACTAAATTAAACTGTGTGCAAATTAAGGCTTGTGAATTTAATTATATCTACACATCATGGTTTGAGGTTATTTGGCCCATTGAGTCTACGCCAGCTCAGAGCAACCATTAATTCTAAACCGCTAAGTAGACAAAAATGGCAATAATGTCTTTCCTCCGATTTGGAGTCCAAAACTGTACACAATACTCCAGGTGTGGTCTCACCAAGACCCTGTACAACTGGGTACAACTTTACAAATGTGCGGGGATCGCTGGTCGGCGCGGACTCGGTGGGCCGAAGGGCCTGTTTCCGTGGCGTGTCGCTAAAGCAAACTATACAAGACAAAGCTCGTGAACATTTTAACAGCATGGTAGACTTTAACGGAAGTGGTATATGGTGCGTGCCGTGACACTGAGCTATCTGTGAAGACAGCGACCACAAACGGGGATGTTCCCTACACTGATATAGTTTGTGCAGGTTGGTTTTGATTTGAACAAGGCGTTGACCTTCAGCCACTCTGCTGTGGTCTGCAAGGTTGCTTGTTAACAGGGTTACATAAGATCCAGCCCACGTTCCCCGCACAGAATGTAGACCCAAAATGCTGGAGTAACCCAGCGGGACAGGCAGCATCTCTGGGGAGAAGGAGTGGGTGAAGTTTTGGAACTTCACACCCAACACACTCCCCATACTCATCTCTGCACCCTTCCTGATCGCACCCTCACCCCCTCATTGTCCCACTCTGTCCCCATCTCCTCGCCCGATCATTGTCCCACTCACTCTGCCCCCCCCACCCCCTCATTTCACCAGCTCGCTGTCCCTCAGGACCCTTCCCCACCACCTCGCCCCCCCCCTGGCACTTCACCAACCCCATCATTTCACCCACCCCCCCGAACCCAACACCATCACCTCCCCCCCCCCCTCACCCTTCACCCCTCCACACCCTCCCCCTTTCCTTGCAACACGCACCATTCCTTGCCCTTAACCATCACTTCCCCCCCCCACTCACACTCCGCACCCTACCGCATCACTTCACCCCCTCATTGTCCCTCACCAACCCCAACACCCTGCCCCAACATCAACCCCTCAGCCCCCTACCCCATCCCTCCATCCTCACAAGCCCATCGTCAACTCCAGCAACCTCCCCTATTAGATGAGGGCTCCATAGATGCTGCTGCACCCGCTGAGTTTCTCCAGCATTTTTGCAGTTCCTTCTTAAACACGTCCCCAATTTATCTCACCCGCCAACCCAGAACCCAACTTCATCACTTAGTTTAATTTAGAGATACAGCGTGGAAACAGGCCCTTCGGCCCACCGGGTCCGCGCCGACCAGCGATCCCCGCACATTAACACTATCCTACACCCTCTAGAGACAATTTTTACATTTACCAAGTCAATTAACCTACAAACCTGCACGTCTTTGGAGTGTGGGAGGAAACCAAAGATCTCGGAGAAATCCCACGCAGGTCACGGGGAGGGCGTACAAACTCCGTACAGACAGCACCCCTAGTCGGGATCGCACCCGGGTCTCCGGCGCTGCATTCGCTGTAAGGCAGCAACTCTACCACTGCGCCACCGTGACCGCCCTTCTCCCCGTCCATATCTCTCCATCTTCTCATCACTTCTCCACCTCATCCCCCCCCACACATCCCTCTCTCTGAGACTCGTTAATGGGGGGGGGGGGGGTACATCGGGTAAATGCACAGAGTCACTTGCATGGGGCAGCCTTTGCCCACTGAGGGTGGTCGGCATTTAGAATGAAATTGGGCAGTTTACACCCCAGCGGTATGAACACGGACTTTTCCAATTTCAGGTAGTCCCTGCTTTCTCCCTCCTTCCCCTCCCATTCCCAGCTCTCCCACAGCCCACTGTCTCCGCCTCTTCCTTTCTTCTTCCCGCCCCCCCCACCCCCACATCAGTCTGAAGAAGGGTCTCGACCCGAAACGTCACCTATTCCTTCGCTCCACAGATGCTGCCTCACCCGCTGAGTTTCTCCAGCATTTTTGTCTACTTTCGATTTTTCCAGCAACTGCAGTTTTTTCTTAAACTCTTAGGCATTTAGAATGATCTGCCAGAGGAGGTAGTTGAGGCAGGTACGACCACCTTGCCTAAACCCCATTTGGATGGGTACATGGATAGGGCAGGTTTAGAGGGATATGGGCCAAATTCAGGTAGACGGGACTAGTGTAGATGGGACATGTTGGCTGGCGTGGGCAAGTTGGGCCAAAATGTGTAGGAAGGAACAGCAGACGGAATGTGTAGGAAGAGTCTGAAGAAGGGTCTCGACCTGAAACGTCACCTATTCCATGGTTGAATGAATTAGTTTATTGGCCAAGTATTCACATACAAGGAATTTGCCTTGGTGCTCCGCACGCAAGTGACAACGTGACATACGACTTACAGACAAGTGAGGAGGATATGGATTATGTTCAGGCAGATGAGGGATGGGCTTGGCTTCATGTTCGAGTTGTTCCTGTTCTACCTTGTAGTTTGTCTCTATATTTCTCACCAATCTACATTCTTGGCCTTCCTTTGCCAAGTTCCAAAGGACCCGTGATCGAGTCTCTTGGCAGTTCTGTATAGGAAGGGGCTGCAGACGCTGGTTTAAACCGAAGATAGACACAAAAAGCTGGAGTAACTCAGCGGGTCGGGCAGCATCTCTGGAGAAAAGGACGGTGACGTTTTCAGGTTGAGAAACCTTCTCCAGAATAGGCCTCAGCCTTCAGACTTCAGTCTGAAGAAGTCTCTCGACCCGAAACGTACATAGATAAGGAAGTGTATAGATAAGGAAGTGTAAGGTGTGAAAACAGGACAAAGGGAATGGAGATCAAGGGAAATGGAGAATAGATCATTGTTAGCTGGGAGAAGGTAACCACAAAACAAACAGATAAAATATAGTCGGAGGCAGTAACACTGGTCGGAGGTACACAAAAATGCTGGAGAAACTCAGCGGGTGCAGCAGCATCTATAGAGCGAAGGAAATAGGCAACGTTTCGGGACGAAACCCTTCTTCAGACTGATGGGGGGTGGGGGAGAAGAAAGGAAAAAGGAGGAGGAGGAGCCCGAGGGCTGAGGAAGGGGAGGAGACAGCAAGGGCTAACAAAATTGGGAGAATTCAATGTTCATGCCCCCAGGATGCAGGCTCCCCAGACGGAATATGAGGTGCTGTTCCTCCAATTTCCGGTGTTGCTCGCTCTGGCCATGGAGGAGACCCAGGACAGTGAGGTTGGATATGGAATGGGAGGGGGAGTTGAAGTGCTGAGCCACCGGGAGGTCAGGTTGGTTATTGCGGACCGAGCGGAGGTGTTCGGCGAAACGATCGCCAAGCCTCCGCTTGGTCTCACCGATGTAGATCAGCTGACATCTAGAGCAGCGGATGCAATAGATGAGGTTGGAGGAGATACAGGTGAACCTCTGTCGCACCTGGAACGATTGGTTGGAGAACTGGGAAGGGGGAGGGGATGGAGGGAGAGGGAAAGCAAGGGCTACTTGAAATTAGAGGTACAGAAGTGTGAAAAAGCACTGACTCTCAGTCTGAAGAACGGTTTCGACCCGAAATGTCACCCAGAGATTCTGCCCGTCCCGCTCTCACTTTGTGTGTGTCTCTCTTCTATTGCTAGTTCTGGCAGCTTTCTAACGACTCTCCCTCTAACTTTTATTCTTCTGCCTTCCGCCTGTTCCTTTTCTCTTGCAGGTATGTGACTCAGCTGTCTAAGCTAAAGCTTCAGAATGTGTTCAGCTCTACATTGCAAGTCAATGACAGTGAGCGGAAGAGACAAAATGACAGTGAGAGAGGGGACAGAGAGTGTGAAACATGTACATCCAGGTAAGGAAGCAATTTCCAAAGGGAAGGGTGGCACAGTGGCGCAGCGCCATAGCCCCAGGTTCGATCCCGGCTATGGGCGCTGCCTGTATGGAGTTTGTACGTTCTCCCCGTGACCTGCGTGGGTTTCCTTCCTCCTTCCTTCAGTTTCCTCCCACACTCCAAAGACGTGCAGGTGTGTAGGTTAATTGGCCTGGTATAAGTGTCAATTGTCACTAGTGTGTGTGTGTAGGATAGTGTTATTGTGCGGGGATCGCTGGTCTGCGCGGACTTGGAGGGCTGATGGGCCTGTTTCCACGCTGTATTTCTCTAACTAAACTAAACTTGGAATGGGAATTTCCATACTTTGTGTGCTGTGACCCACATGGGATTTCTCCGGATGCTCCTGCTTGCTCCTAAAGATTTACAGGTTTATAGGTTAATTGGCTTCCGTAAATTGTTGCTAGTATGTAGGATAGTGCTAGTGTATGGGGTGATCGCTGGACCGAAGGGCCTGTTTCCACGCTGGGTCTCTAAAGTCTAAAGCCAATGTGAAGAGTGTTATCGAGTGGCATTTGGTCACTAACGCCTAGGGCTGCCAACCTTCTCACTCCCTAATAAGGGACAAAAGGTCAAAGTACGGGACAAATTCCCGACGGCAATTCGTTGACCGACTCAGCTTGGTGAGTGATGAGTTGGCCTGGGTGCTGGACTGCACACAAAGCCCAGCCGGTGGGCCAGCTGTGGAGCTTTGGCCCAGGCGTCACATACAAAGTCCGGCCCCCCATCCAACTTATAACCATCTAACAATTACAGCACGGAAACAGGCCATCACGGCACTACAAGTCCGTGCCGAACACGTATTCTCCCCTAGTCCCATCTACCTGCACTCAGACCATAACCCTCCATTCCTTTCCCGTTCATATACCCATACAATGTATTTTTAACTGATAAAATCGAACCTGCCTCCACCACTTCCACTGGAAGCTTATTCCACACAGCCACCACTCTCTAAGTAACGAGGTTCCCCCTCATGTTACCCCTAAACTTCTGTCCCTTAATTCTCAAGTCATGTCCTCTTGTTTGGATCTTCCCTACTCTCAGTGGGAAAAGCTTATCCACGTCAACTCTGTCTATCCCTCTCATCATTTTAAAGACCTCTATCAAGTCCCCCCTTAACCTTCTGCGCTCCAAAGAATAAAGACCTAACTATGAACCGATGATCGGCCACGAGAAGGAGGGGTGGTGGTGGTGTCGGCGGTAAGCGAAGGTCCGAAGGTCGGACAGCTGGCCGGGCTGCCGACCGACTGATGGGGCCACGGGCGAGGAGCTGCTGCTGCTGCACTCCATGGGCTGCACTCCACGGGCTGCACTACGTCGGGACGGGTGAGGAGGGGCCGGACGTGGCGCTCCGACCCGACAGTCCCCTCGACCCGAGTAGTAGCGGTCAAATACGGGACAAGGGCGGTCCTGTACGGGGCAAACCAATTTAGCCCAATATACGGGATGTCCCGGCTAATACGGGACAATTGGCAACCCTACTGACACCTGGTTTGGGTTTTGCCAGGAGCCAGAGCACATCTGAGCCTTGGGCCAAAGTGGAACAAGCTGCTGAATTCTGAGATTGACACACAGTGCTGGAGCATCTCAGCGGGTCGGACCGCACCTCTGGAGAAAATGGACAGGTGACGTTTCGGGTCAGGACCTTTCTTCAGATAGATTGTGAGGTGGAGGGGGGGGGGGTGGGGGGAACAGGAAGTAAGAAAATACCAGGACAAATCAGGGCCAGCAACAGATGACATCAGGCAGGGGGGTTCCCCGACAGGCTGATTGTTGGCTGGAGTTGGTGTGATACGTCATTCCAAGCTGTGGAACTGGTTAAGCAACTTACAATGGAGGGAGGGGGGGGAGCGGAGTGTTTCTATAAGTTACCCAAAATTAGAGGATTCAATGTTCATGCTACCCAAGCGAAATTCTGACAAAAGATGATACTGACCGACCTTGATATCTTGGCTGCATTTGACCAAATGTGGCGTCAAAGAGCCCTGGCAAAAAGGTGGCACAGTTGGTAGAGCCTCACATGCGCCAGCCACGTGGGTTTGATCCTGACCTTGGCTGCTGCCTGCGTGGAGTTTGCACGTTCTCCCTGTGACCGCGTGGGTTTCGCTGAGAGCGTTCTTTTCGACGCCCGGAGTTCCATCATCCGACGAGAGGGCCTGAAACATCGGGACACCGTTGCGGCGACTGCGGAGGCCTCAATAGGCCCCGACCACGGGTGAACAACAGGAAGAGGACTGGACTTTGTTGCCTTCCCTCACAGTGGGAAACGTTGATTCCGCTGTGGGGGGGGGGGGTTTATGTTTAATGTTAAATTCTGTAGTGTTGTTTATGTTATTTGTGTGCTGCATGGTAAAACCCCTGTCCCACGGTACGAGTTCATTCCAAGAGCTCTCCAGAGTTTGCCCTGATTCGAACTCGGAGATTTACGGTAATGGCCGCTCGTCGGTACTCGGGGCTCTCGTGGACGTTTTTTATCAGTGTTGAAAAATCTTCACGAGTCTTCCCGTGCCTACCTGCCGTTAGCGAGTCTTCCCGAGTAACTGCCGTTAGCGCTAAGAGACGTCCCCGAGCTCCGACGTACCCGCTACGTTCATTCTCCGTGCTTACCACGAGTTTGATTTTTTTTTTAACTCGGGAGAGCTCTTGGAATGAACGCGCACCGTGGGGCAGGGCTTGAACTCAAATTACACTGCACCAGTTGGTGTATGTGACAATAAATGTCCTTTGTCCTCCGGGTGCTCCGGTTTCCTATGCCATCCCAAAGACGTGCTAGTTTGTAGGATAATTGGCCTCTATAATTTGTCCCTAGTGTGTAGAGAGCGGAGGAGAAAATGCTATAACATGGAAGTAGTGTGAATGGGTGTTCGATGGGCTGGATGGGCCGAAGGTCCCATATCCGTGCTGTATCTCTAAACTATACAAAACCGGGAAAAGGACACAAGGTGATGGAATAATTCAGCAGGTCAAGCAGAATTTATGGAGAACAGGGGGATAGGGGACAGAGAAGGAACTGCAGATGCTGGTCTATACCGAAAATAGACACACAATGCTCAAGTAAAATGTCTGGAGATTGGATCAGAACTGAAATGTCACCTATTCCTTTTCTACTTGAACATTGAGAGGTGATGTTTTAGGTTCAGACCCTTCTTCCATCATAAGGTCTTGGCCTGAAAGGTCTCCTATCTCCATGTTCTCCAGAGATACTGCCTGACTTGCTGAGATACTCCAGCACTTTGTGTCCTTTTGTGTATTAACCAGCATCTGCAGATCTCGTTTCCACCATTTATACTAAACATATGCCAATGGATGTCCAATGGATGGAGTCGTATATTGCACCATGAAAGACAATGTCTGACATCAAACATCCCAGCACCAGGAGATTGCTGCCAGAGTGAGGTGGCAGGGTGGTGCAGCGGGTAGAGCTGCTGCCATACAGCGCCAGAGACCCGGGTTCGATCCCGACTATGGGCGCTGTCTGTACAGAGTTTGTACGTTCTCCCCGTGACCTGCGTGGGTTTTATCCGGGTGCTCCGGCTTCCCCCCACATCGGTGGCACAGCGGTAGAGTTGCTGCCTTACAGCGAATGCAGCGCCGGAGACCCGGGTTCGATCCCGACTATGGGTGCTGTCTGTATGGAGTTTGCACGTTCTCCCCGTGACCTGCGTGGGTTTTCTCCGAGATCTTCGGTTTCCTCCCACACTCCAAAGATGCACTAGAATGTAGGTCTAATGCAGTCCTTGTTTTCTAATGGGATTGTCTGCAATAACGCCTTGCTTTTGCACGGATATTTGTTCTTTTCACGGATGTTTTGGCCGTTGTCTGCGTCCAATGGTGTCCGAGGCCCAAACCTCTTCAATGACAGCTGCTTTATCACTGACCTTCGTTGCATCGTTGGTTCACCAGACTGATTCCTGGGATGTCAGGGCTTTCATATGAAGAAAGACTGGATAGACTCGGCTTGTACTCGCTAGAATTTAGAAGATTGAGGGGGGATCTTATAGAAACTTACAAAATTCTTAAGGGGTTGGACAGGCTAGATGCAGGAAGATTGTTCCCGATGTTGGGGAAGTCCAGGACATGGTGTCACAGTTTAAGGATAAAGGGGAAATCCTTTAGGACCGAGATGAGAAAAACATTTTTCACACAGAGAGTGGTGAATCTCTGGAACTCTCTGCCACAGAAGGTAGTTGAGGTCAGTTCATTGGCTATATTTAAGAGGGAGTTAGTTGTGGCCCTTGTGGCTAAAGGGATCAGGGGGTATGGAGAGAAGGCAGGTACAGGATACTGACTTGGATGATCAGCCATGATCATATTGAATGGCGGTGCAGGCTCGAAGGGCCGAATGGCCTACTCCTGCATCTATTTTCTATGTTTCTATGTTAGGCGAGAGGGGCAGATGGTCACCGGACCCATTTACAATCCCGACCCTGCAAACACCAGGTGTTGGAGAACATCCTGTCATGGACAATGTTAGTGTTACAGGAGTGCCAGGCACTGACTATTCCAGTCACCGCCACGATGTACCATCGCATCTCCTCCCCTGTTGGTTTCCGCCTTTTGCCCACAAATCTCTAGTCCTCTCCGACACTTTAGGGCAGCGCGGTGGTGCAGCTGGGAGAGCCGCTGCCTCACAGTGCCCAGGTTCGATCCTGACCTCAGGTGCTGTCTGTGTGGAATTTGCACGTTCCCCATGTGACCTTGCTGGTTTCCTCCCACATCCTAAAGACGTGCGGGTTTGTGGGTTAATTGGTCCCGGTAAATTGCCCCTAGTGTGTGGGGAGTGGATGTGGGATTGGGATAACAGAGAACTCGTAACAGAGAACTCGGTGGCTGGTTACATAGAAACATAGAAAATAGGTGCAGGAGTAGGCCATTCGGCCCTTCGAGCCTGCACCGCCATTCAATATGATCATGGCTGATCATCCAACTCAGTATCCTGTACCTGCCTTCTCTCCATACCCCCTGATCCCTTTAGCCACAAGGGCCACATCTAACTCCCTCTTAAATATAGTCAATGAACTGGCCTCAACTACCTTCTGTGGCAGAGAATTCCACAGATTCACCACACTCTGTGTGAAAAATGTTTTTCTCATCTCGGTCCTAAAAGATTTCCCCCTTATTCTTAAACTGTGACCCCCTTGTCCTGGACTTCCCCAACATCGGGAACAATCTTCCTGCATCTAGCCTGTCCAACATCTTAAGAATTTTGTAAGTTTCTATAGGATATAAGTTGGCATGGAAGGGCCTGTTTCCAGGTTGTATCTCTAAACTAAACCAAACTAAACTAAACCTCTCCCCAACTATATCTGAACGTCACCCCCTCCCAACCTGGTTTATTTATTGTCGACCAGCATCTCCCCACTGTCCTGAGCACTGGCAAGCTTCCCCCTTCCTCCTCAGTCCCAATGCAAGGTCTTGACCCAAAATGTCAACTTGCACCTTTTGATCCACAGATGCTGCTTGATCCGCTTGAGTGCATAAAATCACATGAGATCCTGGCATGGACTGGCAAAGGACAATAATGTTTGTATTACAGGAATGTCCGGCACTGACTATTCCCCTCCAGCCACGTTGTTCTAAATGTGCCGTTCCAAATGGGCGGCAGGCTGGCCCAGCGGTAGAGTCGCTGCCTTACGGCGCCCGAGACCCCGGGTTCGATCCTGACTACGGGTGCTTGTCTGTGCGGAGTTTTACGTTCTTCCCGTGACCTGCGTGGGTTTTCTCCGAGATCTCCTTTTTCGTCCCACGCTCCAAAGACACCTTCCATCACAGTGAGGAATGCGGAGGAGTCACTGTGGTGGATGTTGATGTTAAATGTGTTTTGTGTTCTGTTGCTTTTTTATATGTACGGCTGTACGGCAAATCAAATTCCTCGTATGTTGCAAAACATACTTGGCTAATGAAGGATTATTGGGATTGTTTGTAGGTTAATTGGCCTGGCATTAATGTAAAACTGTAGTGTTAATGTGCGGGGATCGCTGGTCGGCGCGGACCCGATGGGCCGAAGGGCCTGTTACCATTCTGTATCTCTAAACTAAACTAACCTGTACAGGTGACAATAATAATCTGCACTAACATTAAGTAACACACTTGTAATGCATTCCTTCAATTAACACTTTTTCCCCCCATTTAGTCAGCTCCTAAACTTGTTCCCACAAGAATGGAATGCTTCAGACTGTGAAAGTATTTACAAGTGGATCACATCATCTCGTATTCAACGGTGAGACTTTCATTTCTTCTTTTCTTAATTATGTTTTAGGTTTGTTAGAGTCATGGAATGATACAGTGTCGAAACAGTCCCTTCGGCCCATCTTGCCCGCACCGGCCAACATGTCCCAGCTGCGCTAGTCCCACCTGCCAGCATTTGGCCCATATCCCTCCAAACCTGTCCGATCCATGTATCTGTCCAAACTTCTTCTTAAATGTCGGGATAGTCCCAGCCTCAACTACCTCCTCTGGCAGCTTGTTCCATACACCCACCACCCTTTGTGTGAAAAAATCGCCCCTCAGCTTCCTATTAAATCTTTCCCCCTCCACCTTGAACCTATGCCCCTCTGGTCCTCGATTCACCTACTCTGGGCAAGAGGCTCTGTGTGTCTACCCGATCTCTTCCCCTCATGATTTTATACACCTCTATAAGATCACCCCTCGTCCTCCTGCGCTCCAAGGAATAGAGTCCCAGCCTCCTCAACCTCTCCCTGTAGCTCAGACCCTCTAGTCCTGGCAACATCCTCGTAAATTCCAAGGATCTGGGTCATGCGTAGAGGATTCCTAGTCATTCCCAGGATGTGACTCATGTATGCATTGTCCATCGCTGGTACCCTTGGGAAGGTGGGGGTGAGCTGTATCCTTGGACCACGGCCGTGCTTCTAATGGAGCTGTTCTAACTGTGATGTTACACCCAGCAATGGTTCAATGGTGTAGGCAGCAACTGCAGATGCTGGTTTTAATCGAAGATAGACATAAAAACCTGGGCTGAAAGTCACGGGAACAGGAAACGAGAGATACAGGGGATGATGTAGAGAGATATCTTTTCACCCAGAGAGTTGTGAATCTGTGGAATTCTCTGCCACAGAAGGCAGTGGAGGCCAATTTACTGGATGTTTTCAAGAGAGAGTTAGAGTTAGATTTAGCTTTTGGGGCTAAAGGAATTGCGGGGTATGGGGAGAAAGCAGGAACAGGGTATTGATTTTGGATGATCAGCCATGATCATATTGAATGGCGGTGCTGGCTCGAAGGGCCGAGTGGCCTACTTCTGCCTATTTTTCTATGTTTCTAAGAACAATGAAGGGTTCAATGGTTCTTATCACACGTACTGAGGAGGTACAGTGATCTTCTTCATTTGCATACAGTTCAGTAAATTAGTACCAGACATAAATGCAATTCCAGCTTAATTGCAAAGTGTATCGGTGTAGCTTCTTGAGACCATATTCGAAAGCCGCCAGGTTTTGGCACCGTTTTCAAGGTCCAAGCTGCAGATGACTATAAACATAGAAACAAAAAATAGGTGCAGGGCGTAAGCCATTCGGCCCTTCCAGCCTGCACCGATCATCCAGAATCAGTACCCTGTTCCTGCTTTCTCCGCGTATCCCTTGATTCCGTTAACCCTAAGAGCTATATCCAACTCTCTCTTGAATACATCCAGTGAATTGGCCTCCACTGCCTTCTGTGGCAGAGAATTCCACAGATTCACAACTCTCTGGGTGAAAACGTTTTTCCTCATCTCAGTCCTAAATGGCCTGTCCCTGGTTCTGGACTCCCCCAACATGGAGAACATTTTTCCTGCATCTAGCCTGTCCAATCCCTTAATAATTTTATATGTTCCTATAAGATATCCCCTCATCCTTCTAACCTTGGCCCAGTTCAACTACCTTCTCTGCCACAGAAGGTAGTTGAGGCCACAGTTCATTGGCTATATTTAAGAGAGAGTTAGATGTGGCCCTTGTGGCTAAAGGGATCAGGGGGTATGGAGAGAAGGCAGGTACAGGATACTGAGTTGGATGATCAGCCATGATCATATCGAATGGCGGTGCAGGCTCGAAGGGCCGAATGGCCTACTCCTGCACTTCTATGTTTCTATGTTTCTGTGTTCCACAGTGGGAATGTTTGTTGGATTGTTGTCTGTGGAATGTCGGAAGATATGAGACCCGACAGACGTATAATAATGAGAGGCATAGATAGGGGGTCGTATCTCAGGATGGAAAAATCTAATATTACATGCATAGGTTTAAAGTCAGAGGGACAATGATTAACGGTGATGTGCGGGGCAAGTATTCTACACGGGGAGTGCCTGGAACACGATGCCAGGCTTGGTCGTGGAGGCAGATACGATAGTTTTAAGATGGAAAGTGATTTTAAATTAGATGGTCAAGTAGATGGTCAAGTAGAACTCCCAAAAAGTCTGGAGGTAGTTAAGTCCAGCTTCTTTCATTTAAGGCAGCTGGCAAAGGTGAAGCCCATTCTTGAACGACAGCATTTTGAAACAATAATCCATGCCTTCATCACGTCTTGGCTGGATTACTGTAACACACTTTATTTTGGAGTTGGCCAATCTTCCCTTGCACGTCTCCAGTTGGTCCAGAATGCTGCTGCTGGCCTTTTAACTGGAACACGTAAGAGGGAGCACATAACGCCAATTCTGGCCTCCCTCCACTGGCTGCCGGTGTACTTTAGAGTTCATTTTAAGATTCTTTTATTTGTTTTCAAATCTTTAAATGGTCTCGCCCCGCATTACCTCTCTGAGCTGCTTCATCCCTACGCTCCTGTCCGGTGCCTCAGGTCAGCTGATAAGCGGAAGCTCAGAGGGGATAGAGCCTTCTCTGTTGCTGCTCCCACATTATGGAACACTCTGCCTTTGCACATTAGACAGGCCCCTTCACTGTCCATTTTCAAAACTAATCTTAAAACCCTTTTCTATTCCTTGGCTTTCGTCCCTGCATGAGACTTTGCTCCTGTTTTAGTGTTTCTATTATTGTTTTTACTGTCTTTTAATGTTTTTATTGTTTTGTTTTATGTTTATGATTAGTCATGTACAGCACTTTGTTGCAACAGTGGTTGTTTTTAAAGTGCTCTATAAATAAAGTTCAGTTCAGTTGCATTTAAGAGGCTTTTGGATCGGCTCATGGATATGCAGGGAATAGAGGGATGTGGATCATGCACTGGTGGATATGAGATGGCCTGGAGGTAGTCCATAGTGTTCCCTTGTGTAGGAAGGAACTGCAGATGCTGGTTTAAACCGAAGATAGACACAAAGAGCTGGAGTAACTCAGCGGGACAGGCAGCATCTCTGGAGAGAAGGAATGGGTGACGTTTCGGTTTGAGATCCTTTCTTCAAATTGCCAGCTTTTCCAATCTGAAGATGGACCTCGACCCGAAACGTCACCCATTCCTTCTCTCCGGAGATGCTGCCTGTCCCGCTGAGTTACTCCGGCTTATTGTGTCTATCACAGGGTTCCCTTGTTGAAGTGGGAACAGGATTGTGCAGGTCGGCACAAGAATCTGCAGTAAGTAGTTGTTGGGTACCTGGAACGCGGGACTTAAGGGCCTGTCCCACTTACGCGATTTTTCCGGCGACTGTTTTGGTTTTGGTCTCCTAATCTGAGGAAAGACATTCTTGCCATAGAGGGAGTACAGAGAAGGTTCACCAGACTGATTCCTGGGATGGCAGGACTTTCATATGAAGAAAGACTGGATAGACTCGGCTTGTACTCGCTGGAATTCAGAAAATTGAGGGGGGATCTTATAGAAACGTACAAAATTCTTAAGGGGTTGGACAGGCTAGATGCAGGAAGATTGTTCCAGATGTTGGGGAAGTCCAGAACTAGGGGTCACAGTTTAAGGATTAGAGGGAAGTCTTTTAGGACCGAGATGAGAAAATCATTTTTCACACAAATCTGTGAATCTGTGGAATTCTCTGCCACAGAAGGTAGTTGAGGCCAGTTCATTGGCTATATTTAAGAGGGAGTTAGATGTGGCCCTTGTGGCTAAAGGGATCAGGGGGTATGGAGAGAAGGCAGGGATGGGATACTGAGTTGGATGATCAGCCATGATCATATCGAATGGCGGTGCAGGCTCGAACATAAGAATTTTGTAAGTTTCTATAAGATCCCCTCTCAATCTCCTAAATTCTAGAGAGTATAAACCAAGTCTATCCAGTCTTTCTTCATATGAAAGTCCTGACATCCCAGGAATCAGTCTGGTGAACCTTCTCTGTACTCCCTCTATGGCAAGAATGTCTTTCCTCAGATTGGGAGACCAAAACTGTACGCAATACTCCAGGTGTGGTCTCACCAGTACCCTGTACAACTGCAGTAGAACCTCCCTGCTCCTATACTCAAATCCTATACCCAAATCCAAACACACGTTCTCACGAGAAGGTTATTCAAACGTATTGCAAGCTGTTACAAGGATTGCTTTACAGTCAGGTGCTTAGGAGAATGCTGCATCATGTTCTATTCATGTTCCACACATGGAGTGACCCAGTCTGTGCGAGGAAAGGTTCCCAATCTGCTTTGAGACACAAAACACTGTGGTAACTCAGCGGGTCAGGCAGCATCTCTGGAGAAAAGGAATGGGTGACATTTCTGGTCGAGAGAGACCCTTCTTCAGACTCTCTGAAGACCCTTTGGAGATGGGTGTCCCATTCAGTTCGGTTTAGTTTGTTGTCACGTGTACCGAGGTACAGTAAAAATCTTTTGTTGCGTGCTTGCGATCTAGCCAGCATGATCATACTAGCGGGAGAGTCTGGGGCCAGAGGTCACAGCCTCAGAATTAAAGCACATTTTTTTAGGAAGGAGATGAGGAGAAATTTCTTCAGTCAGAGGGTGGTGAATCTGTGGAATTCTTCAACACAGAAGGCTGTGGAGGTCAAGTCAGTGGATATATTTAAGGCAGAGATAGATAGATTCTTGATTAGTACGGGTGTCAGAGGTTACGGGGATAAGGCAGGAGAATGGGGTTAGGACGGAGAGATAGGCCAGCCATGATTGAATGGCGGAGTAGACTTGATGGGCCGAATGGCCTATTTCTGCTCCTATCACTTATGAACTTGTAATTACAATCGGTCTATTTACAGTGTATAGATACATGATAATTGTATTTTGCTCAGACTTGCACCTGACGTTGTTCCCCCATCATGCATCCACGCACTGCATACTGTCTGAGATCCGTCTACAGACAGTTTGAAGAAGGGCCTCGACCCCAAACGTCACCCATTCCTTCTCTCCAGAGATGCTGCCTGTCCCGCTGAGTTACTCCAGCATTTAGTATCTATCTCCGGTGTAAACCAGCATCTGCAGTTCCTTCCTACCCAACCAGCTTTTCACTGATTGATTTGTTGATGGAATGAAGGATACAGCTTGAAGACAGGACCTTCGGCCCAACGGGTCCATGCCGACCACACTGGTTCTATGCTCTCCCACCGTTGCACCCACTGCCTACTGCGGGTAATTTACGGAGCCCTGTTAATCTACAAAACCGCGCGTCTCTGCGATGTGGGACACAGCCACACGGAGAACGTGCAAACTCCACACAGGCAGCAGCCGAGGCCAGGATCGAACTCGCGTCTCTGGCATTCTGAGGCAGCGGCTGTGCCACTGTGCCGCCCTGATTTCTGCGATCATTTTTATTCCATTACTCCCATTCATTGCCAATGATATCCATGAGACCCCACCAAGACTAGTACTGCCAGATACATTGATGAAATTAAAGAGCATACCCAAATCACAATGGACTCTGTGTAGGGAGGAACTGCGGACGCTGGTCTGCACCAAAGATAGACACTAAATGCTGGAGTAACTCAGCGGGTCAGGCCGCTTAGCTGGAGAGAAGCAATGGGTGACAATAGACAATAGGTGCAGGAGTAGGCCTTTCGGCCCTTCGAGCCTGCACCGCCATTCATAGATACATAGAAAATAGGTGCAGGAGTAGGCCATTCGGCCCTTCGAGCCTGCACCGCCATTCAATATGATCATGGCTGATCATCCAACTCAGTATCCTGTACCTGCCTTCTCTCCATACCCCCTGATCCCTTTAGCCACAAGGGCCACATCTAACTCCCTCTTAAATATAGCCAATGAACTGGCCTCAACTACCCTCTGTGGCAGAGAGTTCCACAGATTCACCACTCTCTGTGTGAAAACGTTTCTTCTCATCTCGGTCCTAAAGGATTTCCCCCTTATCCTTAAGCTGTGACCCCTTGTCCTGGACTTCCCCAACATCGGGAACAATCTTCCTGCATCTAGCCTGTCCAACCCCATAAGAATTTTATAAGTTTTTATAAGATCCCCTCTCAATCTCCTAAATTCTAGCGAGTATAAACCAAGTCTATCCAGTCTTTCTTCATAAGACAGTCCTGACATCCCAGGAATCAGTCTGGTGAACCTTCTCTGTACTCCCTCTATGGCTATAATGTCCTTCCTCAGATTTGGAGACCAAAACTGTACGCAATACTCCAGGTGTGGTCTCACCAAGACCCTGTACAACTGCAGTAGAACCTCCCTGCTCCTATACTCAAATCCTTTTGCTATGAAAGCTAACATTCAATGTGATCATGGCTGATTATCCCCAATCAGTAACCCGCTCCTGCCTTCTCCCCATATCCCCTGACAATGCTATCTTTAAGAGCCTTATCTCGATGTTTCGGGTCGAGACCCTTCTTCAGACTGAGAGTCAGGGGAAAGGGAGACACAGAGATATGGAAGAGCATCTTGGTGGGCCACAGGGAAGAGAGGAGATACCCTTCAGACTGATCGTAGTGGGGGTGGGGGGGGGATGTGTTTAGTTTAGAGATACGTGGCAACAGGCCCAGTCCACGCTGACCAGTGATCCCCGCACACCAACGCTATCCTAGGGACAGTTTACAGTTTTACCGGAGCCAATTAGACCACAAACCAGTATGTCTTTGGAATGTGGGAGGAAACCAGATCTCCCGAAGAAAACCCACACAGGTCACGGGGAGAAGGTATAAACTCCGTACAGACAGCACCAGTAGTCAGGATCGAAGCCAGGTGTCTGGAGTTGTGAGGCAGAAACTCTACCTCTACTGATAAGCCTGGCGAGTGATAGGTGGATAGTGGGGGGGGGGGTGAAAGCTGGAAAGATGTTTCTTCTCATCTTGGTGTCGATGGAGGAATGGCCATAAGTAATAGGAATAGGAATTAGGCCGTTCGGCCCATCAAGTCTACCCCGCCATTCAATCATGACTGATCTACCTCTCCCTCCTAACCCCGTTCCCTTGCCTTCTCCCCATGGCCCCTGACACTGCAGTGCATTTTAAAGTAATCGATACTTGCTTTAAACGTTCCATGCTGTTCGGCCTTTTGTCTTGCAGGCAGAGCGAAGGCGATGTCATTAAGAAGGTGACGCATGTTATGAATTGCCCATGGCACCAGCATAAAGCAGCAGCCAAGGCCTTCAGGTACGGCTCCAAGCGCGAGTGAGGTCTTTCGCTGAGGGTTTACAGCACGGAGACAGGCCATTCGGCCCACCTGGTTGATACTGTCCCATCTGCTCCATCAGAGCCTAGCCGTCCAACCCAGGCGTCATAGAAGTGGAGTTGCAATCGCCCGGCTCTCTTCTCTCTCCTCCTACAGACAGGGCCGTCTAAACACATGGGGACACTGGGCAGTTGCCTGGGGCCCCACCAGCACAGGGAGAGAAGGAATAGGTGATGATTTGGGAGTCGGGGCATTTTACAGAGGGGCCAATTAATCTTCAAAAACCCCTATGTCTTTTGGGATGTGGGAGAAAACCTGAGCTCAATCTATGTCTTATAGAAACTTACAAAATTCTTAAGGGGTTGGACAGGCTAGATGCAGGAAGATTGTTCCCGATGTTGGGGAAGTCCAGAACAAGGGGTCACAGTTTAAGGATAAGAGGGAAATCTTTTAGGACCGAGATGAGAAAAACATTTTTCACACAGAGAGTGGTGAATCTGTGGAACTCTCTGCCACAGAAGGTAGTTGAGGCCAGTTCATTGGCTATATTTAAGAGGGAGTTAGATGTGGCCCTTGTGGCTAAAGGGGATCAGGGGGTATGGAGAGAAGGCAGGTACGGGATACTGAGTTGGATGATCAGCCATGTTCATATTGAATGGCGGTGCAGGCTCGAAGCCCGGATGCCTACCCGACTTGGTTCTATGTTTCTATGTAAGCCAGCAACCGAGTTCGCTGTTACGATTCTCTGTAATAAATCCCATCACTCCCCACACACTAGGGTCAATGTACCGGACCAATTAACCAACAAACCCCACGTCAAAGATGTGACAGGAAACCATCAGTCACATGGGGAAGGTGCAAACTCCACACAGACAGCACCAGTGATGCAGTGCTGCAGCTGTTGCAGTTGTTGCAGATGCTGCAGTGTGATGCTGCGCTTGCTGCATGATGTTGCAGTGTTGCAGGGCAGTGTTGTAGTGTTGCGGCCAGTTGTTGCAGTGTTGCAATTGCTGCAGATTGCAGTTGTTGCAGTTGCGGCAGATGTTGCAGTTGTTGCAGTTGCGGCAGATGCTGCAGTTGCGGCAGATGCTGCAGTTGCGGCAGATGCTGCAGTTGCGGCAGCTGCTGCAGTTGCGGCAGCTGCTGCAGTTGCTGCAGCTGCTGCAGTTGTTGCAGCTGCGGCAGTTGTTGCAGTTGCGGCAGATGTTGCAGTTGTTGCAGCTGCTGCAGTTGTTGCAGCTGCTGCAGTTGTTGCAGTTGCGGCAGATGTTGCAGTTGTTGCAGCTGCGGCAGTTGTTGCAGCTGCGGCAGCTGCTGCAGTTGCTGCAGCTGCTGCATATGTCGCAGTTGTTGCAGTTGCTGCAGCTGTTGCAGTTGCTGCAGCTGTTGCAGTTGCTGCAGCTGTTGCAGTTGCTGCAGCTGTTGCAGTTGCTGCAGCTGTTGCAGTTGCTGCAGCTGTTGCAGTTGCTGCAGCTGTTGCAGTTGCTGCAGCTGTTGCAGTTGCTGCAGTTGTTGCAGCTGCTGCAGATGTTGTAGTTGTTGCAGCTGCTGCAGTTGTTGCAGTTGCGGCAGATGCTGCAGTTCCTCGTCTCTTCTTCTGGCCAAGTCCACCCTTGGGTTTTGCATCTGCATTGACTCGCATCAACCTCTCCAATTCCAGCGCACAAAGTTGACCACGGTCTCGGAGCTCCAGCAACGTTGCTTGAATGAGTCTTGGCGAGTAACCGCAGGTTCCTTGTCTTTCAGATGGGAGCTGAGGAGGTGCTGTGATGCGGCACACAACTGCGTGGTGACACAGAGTAACATCCCGGCGGGCACAGAGGTGACCTATGAGGGGGAGCCCAAGAGGAAGATACGGATCACCCACCAGATCTATGCTTTGTTTCCCAAGGTGAGCTTGACGTTCTGTTTAGTTTTAGTTCAGCTTAGAGATGCGGTGCAGAAACAGGCCCTTCGGCCCACCGAGTCCGTGCCGACCAGCGATCCCCACACACTAACTCTCCTACACGCACACGCACACACACGCACGCGCACACGCACACGCACACGCACATGCATACACACACACTCACACTCACACACACACACACACACACGCGCGCACACACACACACGCGCACACACACGCACATGCATACACACACACTCACACTCACACACACACATACACTCACACACACTCACACACACACACACACACGCACACACGCACACACACACACGCACACACGCACACACACACACTCACACATACACTCACACACACTCACACACACACGCACACACGCACACACGCACACACACACACACACACACACACACACACACACACACACACACACACACACACACACACACACACACACACACACACACACACACACACACACGTGGGACAATTTTCCCACCAACTCACAACTCATCGACACTCTGGGGACGACCCACCCGTCTCTGGAATGTGGGAGGACCCAGGGGAAACTCACACTGTCACGGGGAGAACGGACAAACTCCGCACAGACAGCACCCGAGATCGGGGTTGAACCTGGATCGCCCGCACTGTGTGCTGGAGGTTCTAATGGCTTGCCGCTGTGCCGTATGCATCTCATGAGACGTTGCACTCCTTCAGGCCTGACCTGTTCACCGTCCCTGCATGTCATTGCTCCACCTCTGGAGATCCCAGCTCTTGAAGATCACCATAATCCATATCATTTTTCATAAGTCCATATGGGCTAGGAGCAGAATTAGGCCATTTGGCCCATCAGGACCATTCCAGCCATTCAATCGTGCCTGATCTGTCTTTCCCTCTCAACCCCATTCTCCTGCCCTCTCCCCATAACCCCTGACACCAGAACTGCTCAAGAATCTCTGCCTTAAAAGTACTCATTGCCTTGGCCTCCACAGCTGTCTATGGCAATCAATAAGGCTCTCCTTCCGTCTCAACCAGGGGTCGGGGGGTATGGGGAGAAGGCTGGAGAATGGGGTTAGGAGGGAGAGATAGATCAGCCACGATTGAACGGCGGAGTAGACGTGATGGGCCGAGTGGCCTGATTCTGCTCCTATCACTTATGACCATGAGCCTGCAACTTCCTGCCTCCCTGCCCTTGGTGTGGAGTTTTAGACAATAGACAATAGGTGCAGGAGTAGGCCATTCGGCCCTTCGAGCCAGCACCGCCATTCAATGTGATCATGGCTGATCATTCCCAATCAGTACCCCGTTCCTGCCTTTTCCCCATATCCCCTGACTCCGCTATCTTTAAGAGCCCTATCTAACTCTCTCTTGAAAGTATCCAGAGAACCTGCCTCCACCGCCCTCTGAGACAGAGAATTCCACAGACTCACCACTCTCAGTGAGAAAAAGTGTTTCCTCGTCTCCGTTCTAAATGGCCCACCCCTTATTCTTGAACTGTGTGGCCCCTGGTTCTGGACTTCCCCAACATCGGGAACACGTTTCCTGCCTCCAGCGTGTCCAAACCCTTAACAATCTTATATGTTTCAATGAGATTCCCTCTCATCCTTATAATAATAATAATAATAATAATAATAATAATAATAATAATAATAATAATAATAATAATAATAATAATAATAATAATAATAATAATAATAATAATATATTTTATTGTCATTGCACATAAGTGCAACGAGATTTGGTATGCAGCTTCCATCCGATGTCATAACTTCGTAAACTCCAGCGTGTACAAGCCCAGCTGCTCCATTCTCTCAGCACATGACAGTCCTGCCATCCCGGGAACGAACCTTGTAAACCTACGCTGCACTCCCTCCATAGCAAGAATGTCCTTCCTCAAATGTTGTTTGCTCGGGCGGGAGGGCGGGGAGTGGGTTGGGGCACCTTCCCCCTGGGGTTGACGGCTTGCTCTTGGTCTGCAGGAAACTCCCCTCCAAAGACAGAAGTACAAGCGATGCGCGGTCATCGGGAACAGCGCCATATTGACCAACAGCAGTTGTGGCGCCAACATCGATGCGGCCGAATACGTGTTCCGGTGAGTCTCACAAAGTCCGTAGTTCAGCTTTAGTTCAGGGATCATGATCGGCAGACGACCTACTTCAAGGGAAGTGTATATCGCATTTCTAACAGTGAAAGGCCTGGATACAGTGGATGTGGAGAGGATGCTTCCACCAGTGGGAGAGTCTAGGACTAGAGGGCACAGCCTCAGAATTAAAGGATGTTCCTTTAGGAAGGAGACGAGGAGGAGTTTTGTTAGTCGGGGTGGTGAATCTGTGGAATTCATTGCCACGGAAGGCTGTGGAGGCCACGCTGATGGATATATTTAAGGCAGAGATAGATTCTTCATTAGTACGGGTGTTAGGGGTTATGGGGAGAAGGCAGGAGAATGAGGTTGAGAGGGAGAGATATGATTGAATGGCATAGAAGACTTGATGGGCCGAATGGTCTAACTTTTCTCCTATCATTTATGAACATGAAAGTGAGGGATGGCCTAAGGAACAGCTCAGGCCTTTAGACTTTGGAGATGCAGCGTGGAAACAGGCCCTTCGGCCCATCGAGTCCACGCCAACCAGTGATCCCGCACACTAACACTAACCTACATAGAAACATGGAAAATAGAAACATAGACAATAGGTGCAGGAGTAGGCCATTCAGCCCTTCGAGCCTGCACCGCCATTCAATATGATCATGGCTGATCATCCAACTCAGTATCCCATCCCTGCCTTCTCTCCATACCCCCTGATCCCTTTAGCCACAAGGGCCACATCTAACTCCCTCTTAAATATAGCCAATGAACTGGCCTCAACTACCTTCTGTGGCAGAGAATTCCAGAGATTCACCACTCTCTATGTGAAAAATGTTTTCCTCATCTCGGCCCTAAAAGATTTCCCCCTTATCCTTAAACTGTGACCCCTTGTTCTGGACTTCCCCAACATCGGGAACAATCTTCCTGCATCTAGCCTGTCCAACCCAAGGATAAGGTTTCGAAGGATATGGGCCAAACGCTGGAAAATGGGAATAGTATTAGATCTTGGTTAACATGCAAGAGTTGGGCCGAAGGGCCTGTTACAATGCTTTGTGTCACCTTGACTGGAGGTAATCTCAGGAGTTTGTGGACTGAAGCGCTGATGTTTTACGGTCTCCAGGTGCAATCTCCCTCCCATGGGTGAAGCCTACGCCCAGGACATTGGAACGAAAACCAACTTGGTGACGGCAAATCCCAGCATCATTACAGAGAGGTGAGAGACCGTCTTCAACAGCATGGCAGGCACGGTGGCACAGCGGGTAGAGTCACGGCCTTACAACGCCAGAGACCCGGGTTCGATCCTGACGGCGGAGTTTGTACGTTCTCCCCGGGACCGCGTGGGTTTTCTCCGGGTGCTCCAGTTCCCTCCCACACTCTATAAGACGTACAGGTTTGTAGGATAATTGACTTTGATTTAAATTATAAATTGTCCCTAGTGTATGTAGTATGTCGGCATGGACTCAATGGGCCGAAGGGCCTGTTTCCGAGCTGTGTCTCTAAAGCAAAGTCTACAGACACTTGTCAATGATAGTCTTAAGGTGGAGATTGAAAGATTCCTGATTATGTACGGGTATCAGGGGTTATGGGGAGAAGGCAGGAGCATGGGGTTGAGAGGGTAAGATAGATCAGCAGTGATTGAATGGCGGGGTAGACTTGATGGGCCGAATGGCCTAATTCTCCTCCTTTAGGGCCTGCCCCGCTTGTTGATTTTTTCGGCGACTGCCGGCATCATATCAGGTGGGTCGCCAAAAGACATTTCAAAATCCAGCGGCGACAAAAAAATTTTTGCCACACTTGAAAAAACGCCGCGCGTCGATACGTAATTTACACGCCGCGTCACGCCACAAATTTTTCGGTGACCTGATACGTCAGTCAATTATGCCGGCAGTCGCCAAAAAAATCGCCGAGTGAGGCAGGCCCTTTTCACTTATGAACACGAAGGCAACAGGGCAGGCAGCATGTGTGGAGAACATGGATAGGTGACGTTTTCGGGGCGAGATCCTCTTTGGCAGAGAATTCCAGAGATTCACCACTCTCTCCTCAAACCACTGATTTACATCGGGGAGACCAAGCGTAGGTTGGGCGATCGTTTCGCCGAACACCTCCGCTCAGTCCGCAATAACCTACCTGAACTCCCGGTGGCTCAGCACTTCAACTCTCCCTCCCATTCCCAACCTGACCTCTCTGTCCTGGGTCTCCTCCATTGCCAGAGTGAGCAACAGCGGAAATTGGAGGAACAGCACCTCATATTCCGTCTGGGGACCTTGCGTCCGTATGGCATTAACATTGAATTCTCCCAATTTTGCTAGTCCTTGCTGTCTCCTCCCCTTCCTTAACCCTCTAGCTGTCTCCTCCCACCCTCCCATCCGCCCGCCCTCAGGCTCCTCCTCCTCCTCCCCTTTTCCTTCTTTCTCCCCCCCCCCCCACCCCCCATCAGTCTGAAGAAGGGTTTCGGCCCGAAACGTCGCCTATTTCCTTCGCTCCATAGATGCTGCTGCACCCGCTGAGTTTCCCCAGCAATTTTGTGTACCTCCTCTTTAGACCCTCTTGTTCATTAACAATTTGGATGAGACGATTCTGTGCGTTTTCTCTCCACAGGTACGGAAACCTCCAGGACAGGAGAAGGCCATTTTACACAAACCTGAGTGTCTACAACGAAGCTCTCCTCCTCCTGCCTGCCTTCTCCTACACCAAAAACACCGTCCTTTCCTTCCGCGCCCTCTACACCTTGCAAGACTTTCAGGCCAAGCAAGAGGTTGTCTTCTTCAACCCCTCTTACCTGAAGCATCTGAGCGACTTCTGGAACGCGAAAGGCGTACAAGCCAACCGCCTCTCCACTGGCTTGATGGTGACGAGCATTGCCATCGAACTCTGCGAAGAAGTGCGGGCTTATGGCTTTTGGCCATTCGGGGTGAATGTACACGGGCAGGTTATAGCACACCACTACTTTGACAATCAGCAGCCCAAGCCCGATATTCACTCCATGCCCTTAGAGTATCAGCACCTCCTGCATATGCACAGTAAAGGGATCATCAAACTTCAGATGGCTCAGTGTCAGACTGATCCATAGGACGGAGGCAACATTTAACGTCAGATCTGTAGGACGTTAGACTGCTGGCCAAAGTAAGATGATTGTGAAAGCAATGGCTCGGATAGCTTGACGTTCAATCGGGAGGGGTCTTTCAGGTCTAGTATTGCCTGTGGCTTGTACCTGTTGGTTGAGTGACGTTGATTTTTTTCTCCATTTGGGGAACATCTAGATGATTGGACTTGTTGGCCACCCAGAGATTATCGTGTGGTCATTGACAACTGACCAATGTTGGGAGACAAGTGAGGGCGGCCTAAGGAGCAGCTCATGGCTTTAGACTTTAGAGATACAGCATGGAAACAGGCCCTTCGGCCCATCGAGTCCATGCCAACCAGCAACCCCCAAGCACCAGCACCATCCAGCACAAACATTTACCATTTTTACCGAAGCCAATTAACCTACAAACCTGTACGTCTTTGGATTGTGGGAGGAAACCGGTGCACCCGGAGGAAACCCACGCAGTTACAGGGAGAACGTACAAACTCCATATAGACAGCGCCCGTAGCCAGGATCGAACCCAGGTCTCTGGCACTGTAAGGCAGCAACTCTGCCGCTGCATGCACCACCGTGCCGCGAACTCTGCTGCCGGGCCTGTAGGTGATAGGAAGATCTCAAGGTAGGAGAACACAAGGAACCAGCAGCATAGCCAACTTTTCCCTTTGCCTTCTCCGAATCTTGGGACTCTTTGCTCCTTAAGTGACATTTAACTGTTCCGTCCTCCAGAATTGGTGAATAATTTCAAAAAAAAAATTTTGGTAACTTTTCCCATTATACCCCAAAGCCTTTTACGGCAATTAAGTATTTTTGAGGCCTTGTAATATAGGAAACCCAGCAGCCGGGCATAACATAGACAGCTCCCGTAAACATATGTAATACTAGCCAGTGACAGACACAAAAAGCTGGAGTAACTCAGCGGCTACCACAGCATCTCTGGAGAGAAGGAATGGGTGACATTTCAGGTCGAGACCCTTCTTGAGACTGAGAGTCAGGGGACAGGGAAACGAGGGATATATAGACGGTGATGTAGAGAGATGGAGAACAAATGAATGTGCAAAAAAAGTAACAATGATACAGGAAACGTCATTGTTAGCTGTGACCTAGGTGAAAATGAATTATAGACAATGAGGCTCAACAAGACTACTTTGAAGCTGGTATGGCTTTGTGGGAGGGATGGACATAGAGAGGGGTGCAAGGGTTACTTGAAGTTGGAGAAATCAATTATCACACCACTGCCCAAGCAAAAAGGAGGTGCTGCTCCTCCAATTAGCGTTTGGCCGCACTCTTGACAGTGGAGGAGGCCCAGGACAGGAAGGTCAGTGTGGGAATGGGAAGGGGAGTTAAAGTGTTTAGCAACCGGGAGATCAGATAGGTTTCCGACATAAATATTGGTTAGGACTCAAGGAATAACTCTGTAACAGGAAGACCTTCATCAGTCAGAGTATTGAGTATAGAAGTTGGGAGGTCATGTTGCAGTTGTATAAGACGTTGGTGGGACCGCATTTAGAATATTGTGTTCAGTTCTGGGCACCATGTTATAGGAAAGATATTGTGGGAATCGAGGACCAGAGGACATAGATTCAAGATGAAGGGGAAAAGATTTAATAGGAATACAAGGGGTAACTTTTTTCCACAGAGGGTGGTGGGGGTATGGAACCAGCTGCCAGAGGAGGTAGTTGAGGCTGGGACTATCCCATCATTTAAGAAACAGTTGGACGGGTACATGGATAGGACAGGTTTGGAGGGTTATGGACCAAGGGCAGGCAGGTGGGACTAGTGTAGCTGGGACATTGTTGGCCGTTGTGGGCGAGTTGGGCCAAAGGGCCTGTTTCCACACTGTATCACTCTATGACTCTATAACTGCAAGATCGGAGATCGAAGCTATTTTAATAATTCAATCTATCATCTTGCTGGCATTGAGGGAGGGATTGTTATCTTGACACCATGTTAGTAAGCTCTCTATCTCCTTCTTGCAGACATCAGTGTTCCATGTCTGGAGTGGAGCCATCTGCAAACCTGTAAGTGCAGTTAGAGCTGAACTTGGGCACACAGTGGTGACTTGATTAGTACGGGTGCTGGGGGTTATGGGGAGAAGGCAGGAGAATGGGGTTAGGAGGGTCGGGTAGACCAGCCATCATTGAATGGCGGAATAAACTCGTTGGGCCAAATGGCCTATTTCTGACCCTTTCACTTTTGAACTTAGGAATGTAGAGGGAGAAAAGTCAAGGTCTAATAACACATCTTTGAAGGGCATCGGAGTTGAGATTCAGCGTGGAGGACGTTTTCCTGTCTATCCTCACTAATTTTGGTCAATGGGTCATGAAGTTGGTGTGGAACTGCAAAATAGGAAGAGGAAGCCATTGTACATCAAGTAGACCCATCTACAATGAATATACTGTCTACCTTAGTCAAAATATTCTTCTCCTTTGAGGCAAGCTCAGGAGAAGGCTGAGGAAACTATTCCCCCTTTCTCCTGCCTCCCGTCTTTAGATATGTGTGGGAAGGAACTGCAGATGCTGGTTTACATCGAAGATAGACACAAAATGCTGGAGTAACTCAGCGGGACAGGCAGCATCTCTGGAGAGAGTGATTAGGGTTGAGTCCCTTCCTCAGACTCTATATGGAGATTTGCTCCTCTAGAATGTTTTTACTTTAAGTCTGGACTTTGAAGGGAATAGGCAGAGTAACAGTGAAACTAGACACATGGAACCGCAGATGCTGGTGTACAGAAATAGGACACAGAGTGCTGGTGTAACCTGAAGAAGAGTCCCCACTCCACAAACGTCACCCATTCCTTCTCTCCAGAAGATGCTGCCTGTCCCGCTGAGTTACTCCACCATTTTGTGCCTCTCTCTGTGTATAGAATACCGACTCACACTGCCTGTGGCACAATAGGCAAGAAATCAAGTGCGTAAAGGGCCTGTCACACTTGGGCGTCATTTGCGCGTCATTTACGCGACAGGCCGGTAGTGACTATCGCGGGGAAATCGTCTAGCGGTACAACAGTCGCGCGCCAAGTGCTCTTGAGGGCCCTGCTTCTTTTGGGAGCCATTTGCAATGTCGTTGGTACTTAGTCCGATCTCCGTGGCAAGGATTTTCCCAGTGGAAAATTGCAAAACTACGCGCGCTTTATACCCGGTTTGGTCACGTGGTGCGGCGCTCAAATGGCGCGCCGACGGCGTACAGGCGGCGCATGGTTACTGACGTTGACGCACGGTGGCGCATAATAAATTAACATAGGCAACGTTCATGCATCACCGTGCGTAACTACACGTACGCCATCAGTGCGTCAGCGCGCTCAAGGTCACTCGGGTGGCGCGCGAGGATTTTGAACATTCCAAATCCTGGGGCACCGCGTGTCACTGCATACGCCACGACTCATCACCACGCGACATGCGCGCGTAGCGGCACGCCAACCAATTTTTAGGATGACGCGCGAATGACGCCCAAGTGGGCCAGGCCCTTAACGAGCTACTTGGACAACTTGCGTCGGTGAGCCCAGTTGCCAGCGGCTGTTCTCCAGCCTTCTGTTCAAAAAACGGGTTGGTGGCATTTGAACGTGAAACCACCAGGTTGATGTCAAGATGACTTCACGAGGGACAAATGCAGGAGACAGCAAACCTGTTCCCCACTAGGAACTCATGCCAGCACCAACCATCTAACCAAGCCATAACCTCCTGAACCTGCAAGCAATGGGCCTTCGATGGGAAACGCTGTATGCTGTTTCTCTGTCTAGATCGAAAGCTTGACTAAACTATTGAAGATTCATCACCTGAATGTATTATGGGATTGTTTTAAATATAGTTAACAGAATAAATGGAAATAAAGATATATTGGCCCCTGGAGGATTCGCTTGGATGGAAACTGGGGCAAAACCATGAGAGTGGTATCGGTTTATTATTGTCACCTGTACTAAGAAAAACTTCCTTGGCAATCGACCCAGTTAAATCGTACCACACAAAAGGATGTTGCAAGGGCTCGAGGGCCTGACCTATAGGGAGAGGTTGAACAGGTTAAAGGGAGAGGTTGAGCAGCGTAGGACTCTCTTCCTTGGAGCGCAGGAGGATGAGGAGTGACCTTAAACATGAGGGGAATAGATCGGGTAGGCGCACAGAGTCTTTTGTCCAGAGTAGGGGAATCGAGAACCAGAGGACATAAGTAGGTTTGCGAGGGGGAAAAGATTTAATAAGAACCTGAGAGGTAACATTTTCACACAAAGGGTGGTGGGTGTATGGAACGAACTGCTGGAGGAGGTAGTTGAGGCAGGTACTATCGTAACGTTTAAGAAATGTTTAAGATACCTGGATAGGACAGGTTTAGAGGGACATGGGCCAAACGCAGGCAGGTGGGACTAGTGTAGGTGGGACATGTTGGTTGGTTTGGGTAAGTCGGGCCGAAGGGCCTGTTTCCACACTGTATGGCTGAGTGTGATCAAGCCAAAACCACAAGTACAACAGGTAGCACAGAGAGAAAAATATCAGCGTGCAGTGCGACAGACACTATTTTTTACATACACTTTTTCCGTAAGGGCTGCAATGAAGTGTATTGTAAGTTAGTAAGTAAGTTTATTGGCCAAGTATTCACATACAAGGAATTTGCCTTGGTGCTCTGCCCACATGACATACAGTGACAGTTACAAATGACTCAGAAAACACTAAACATTAATAATAATAAAACATTAATGATAAAACACCATTGATCAAGCATGTGAACCAACAAATCAAAGGGAGGCTACAGATTTTTGGCTGTTGAGTAGAGCAACTACTCGTGGATAAAAACTGTTTTTATGTCTGGCTGTGGCAGCTTTGACAGTCCGGAGTCGCCTTCCAGAGGGAAGTGATTCAAAGAGTTTGTGGCCAGGGTGAGAGGGGTCAGAGATGATCTTGCCCGCTCGCTTCCTGGCCCTTGCAGTACATAGTACAGCACAGCACAGGAACAGGGCCTTCAGCCCACATGACGCCGTGAGGCAGCAACTCTACCGCTGCACCAATGTGCCGCCCAGTTGCTGATCCAAGCTGCGACGGAGGCCGATAAATATGCCTTGTCCAGTGCATCTGTGGAAGTGGATAGAAACATAGACATAGAAACATCGAAAATAGATCAGCCATGATTCAATGGCGGAGTAGACATGATGGGCCGAATGCCCTAATTCTGCTCCTATCACTTTTGAGCGCAGCGGTAGAGTTGCTGCCTTACAGCGCCGGAGACCTGGGTTCGATCCTGACTACGGGTGATGTCTGTACGTTCTCCCCATGGCGTTGTGGGTTTTCAACATCTTCGGGTTTCCTCCCACACGCCAAAGTAGGTTAATTGGCTCGGTATAAATGTAAAATTGTCCCTAGTGTGTGTAGGATAGTGTTAATAGAAACATAGAAACATAGAAAATAGGTGCAGGAGTAGGCCATTCGGCCCTTCGAGCCTGCACCGCCATTCAATATGATCATGGCTGATCATCCAACTCAGTATCCTGTACCTGCCTTCTCTCCATACCCCCTGATCCCTTTAGCCTCAAGGGCCACATCTAACTCCCTCTTAAATATAGCCAATGAACTGGCCTCAACTACCTTCTGTGGCAGAGAATTCCACAGATTCACCACTCTCTGTGTGAAACATGTTTTCCTCATCTTGTTCCTAAAAGATTTCCCCCTTATCCTTAAGCTGTGACCCCTAGTTCTGGACTTCCCCAACATCGGGAACAATCTTCCTGCATCTAGCCTGTCCAACCCCCTAAGAATTTTGTAAGTTTCTATAAGATCCCCCCTCAATCTTCTAAATTCCAGCGAGTACAAGCCGAGTCTATCCAGTCTTTCTTCATATGAAAGTCCTGACATCCCAGGAATCAGTCTGGTGAACCTTCTCGGTACTCCCTCTATGGCAAGAATGTCCTTCCTCAGATTAGGAGACCAAAACTGTACGCAATACTCTAGGTGTGGTCTCACCAAGACCCTGTACAACTGCAGTAGAACCTCCCTGCTCCTATACTCAAATCCTTTTGCTATGATGGGAGCCCTTGGAGACACGGAGAACTTCTCTGTGAAAGTCCAGGCGTTGCTGTGATTTCTTGACCGCAGTGCCAGTCCAGTGTGGTTGGTCCAGTCGAGGTTGTTGGTGACTGGAGGAGTGTGTGCACCATCTCATTTTACGAGGTAAATAACAAGACCCATCATCTCGCTGACATTGAGAGAGAGGTTTAAGAAATAACTGCAGATGCTGGAAAACCGAAGGTAGACAAAAATGCTGGAGACACGGAAAATGCGGGTGAGGCAGCATCTATGGAGCGAAGGAATAGACGACTCTTCAGACTAAACTGAAGAAAGGTCTTGACCCGAAACATCACCTATTTCTTCGCACCATAGATGCTGCATCACCCGCTGAGTTTCTCCAGCATTTTTGCCTACCTTTGAAGGAAAGGTTGTTATCCTGACACCGTGTTTTCAAGCTCATTATCTCCTTCCTGCAGTTTGACACATTGTGTTCAATATCTGACCCAGTATGTTTGTGTCATAGAGTGCTACAGTGTAGAAACAGGCCCTTCAGCCCAACTTGCCCACTCTGGCCAACATGCCCCAACGACACTAGTCCCACCTGCCCGGGTTTGGTCCATATCCCTCCATACCAGCCCCTATCCATATACATGTCTAACTGCTTCTTAAATATTGGGATAGTGCCTGCCTCAACTACCTCCTCTGGCAGCTTGTTCCATACACCCACCACCCTTTGTGTGAAAAAGTTACCCCTCAGATTCCTATTAAATCTTTTCCCCTTCGCCTTGAACCTATGTCCTCTGGTCCTCGATTCCCCGACTCTGGGCAAGAGACTCCGTGCATCTAAGTTGCAGATTACAAGCCATGTGCAAACTTGTACGCGGGGTGGTAGTGGGACCTGGTTACACGGTAGTGACTCTATAGAGAGTACAGTGAAGTTCAGAGAACGCACCTTTGCTGAGCATCGGAGTTAATAATAATAATAATAATGGATGGGATTTATATAGCGCCTTTCTAATACTCGAGGCGCTTTACATCGCATTATTCATTCACTCCTCAGTCACACTCGGTGGTGGTAAGCTACTTCTGTAGCCACAGCTGCCCTGGGGCAGACTGACGGAAGCGTGGCTGCCAATCTGCGCCTACGGCCCCTCCGACCACCACCAATCACTCACACACATTCACACACAGGCAAAGGTGGGTGAAGTGTCTTGCCCAAGGACACAACGACAGTATGCACTCCCAAGCGGGATTCGAACCGGCTACCTTCCCGGTTGCCAGCCGAACACTTAGCCCATTGTGCCATCTGTCGTCCCATAGTTGGGAACCATTGGGTGGAGAGTGTTTTGCCGTCCCTCCTCACTGATGGTGGGTGGGTCAAGAAGTTGAGAGGGAGAGGTTGAGGCCAAGGTTCAGGCATTTGGAGATGAGTTTCAAGTTCAAGTTAGCTTTTATTGTCACATGCACCAATTAAGGTTCAGTGATATTTGAGTTACCATGCAGCCATATGAAGTGAGAAGCAACAATACACACAGCCACATAATATAACATTTAAAATAAACATCCACCACAGGGGAATCCACATCCCTCACTGTGATGGAAGGCAATAAGGTTCAGTCATCTTCCCCCTTTGTTCACCCGTGGTCGGGGCTGTTGAACCCTCCGCTGCCGACGGTCCGATGTCCAAGCCCTCTCGTGGAAACTCCGGCGTCGGGACGGATTGGAACACTCCGCTGCATGGAGCTCCCGAGTCGGCCTCTTCTTACCGGAGACCGCGGGCTTCACGGTGTTAAAGTCCACAGGCCCCGCAGTTGGAGCTCTTCACCGGCGATCCTCGGCAAAGGATGGCAGGCTCCGCGATGTTAGGGCCCGCGCGCCCACGGCTTGAAGCTCCGGGCCGGTCTTCAGGAAAGGCCGCACCGCTCAACATCGTTAGGCCGCAGGGGGGGGGACGGAGATGCGACACAGAGAAAAATTACATCCCCCTCGTGGTAAGTGACTGAAAAAGGTTTCCCCCAATTCCCACCACCCACCCCCCACATAAAACAGACCAAGAAACACTAAAATATACATTTAAAACAATAAAAACGGGACAGACAGACTGTTGGCGAGGCAGCCATTGAACGAGGGGGGATATGGATTATGTATCTGTAGATACATAATGGACATAATGGAAGATACACACAAAAAGCTGGAGTAACTCAGCGGGACAAGCAGCGTCTCTGGAAAGAAGGAATGGGTGACGTTTCTTCAGACTAACATCACGGACAAGCGGATACATACTGATCTTCCTGTCCTTGGCCTCTTTATTTTATCAACGTTACTTTTTTGCACATTCGTTGTTCTTTATCTCTCTACATCATCGTCGATATCTCTCGTTTCCCTTTCCTGTGACGTTCAGTCTGAAGAAGGGTCTCGAGCGGAAACGTCGCCCATTCCTTCTCTCCAGAGATGCTGCCTGTCCCGCTGAGTTAAGGGCCTGTCCCACTTTCACCACCTTTTTTACTCGTGGACATTTTTCATCAGGGTAGAAAAACGCCCCGACCTACTTGATGCCACGAGTACCTACGACTGCCATCACAATAGACAATAGGTGCAGGAGTAGGCCATTCGGCCCTTCGAACCAGCACCGCCATTCAATGTGATCATGGCTGATCATCCCCAATCAGTTCCCCGTTCCTGCCTTCTCCCCATATCCCCTGACTCCGCTATTTTTAAGAGCCCTATCTAGCTCTCTCTTAGAAACATAGAAACATAGAAAATAGGTGCAGGAGTAGACCATTCGGCCCTTCGAGCCTGCACCGCCATTCAATATGATCATGGCTGATCATCCAACTCAGTATCCTGTACCTGCCTTCTCTCCATACCCCCTGACCCCTTTAGCCACAAGGGCCACATCTAACTCCCTCTTAAATATAGCCAATGAACTGTGGCCTCAACTACCTTCTGTGGCAGAGAATTCCACAGACTCACAACTCTCTGTGAGAAAAAGTGTTTCCTTGCCTCCGTTCTAAATGGCTTACTCCTTATTCTTAAACTGTGTGACCCCTGGTTCTGGATCACGACCTCCTATGATCTACCTACGACCTCGTGACGACCATGCTGCGAGTATGAGTCAAGGGCAAACTCAGCAGAGGTCATGAAAGTGGGACAGTCCCTTTATTACTCCAGCTTTTTGTGGCTGCACAGATAATAATGCAGACACAAATGTACATGCCTTGGCATAATATTCGACACAGACCTTGTGGGCCGAAGGGCCTGTTCCTGTACTGTACTGTTCTATGTTTCTTGCACACCTTCAATGATATCAGTAAATCTAATTTTTGTTAAGAGGACTAACACCATACACATTAGCCAGGTTTAGTCTCATTAAGGCCCTAACGACAGATGGCACAATGGGCTAAGTGTTCGGCTGGCAACCGGAAGGTAGCTGGTTCGAATCCCGCTTGGAGTGCATACTGTCGTTGTGTCTTTGGGCAAGACACTTCACCCACCTTTGCCTGTGTGTGTGGATGTAATTATGTGAAGCACTTTGGGGTCAATGCAAGTTGACTAAAAATGTGCTATATAAATAAAGACATTATTATTATTATTATTATATATTTGCTGTGCAACACCACTCCCTTTTTTCAAATTGATTTTGCAATCAAGATCAATATACCATTGGGCATCCTGTTTTCTTGTTCTATGCCACTTACCTGTTTGTTAGCTTTCATTATCTTGTGTGAAGGGAGGTATATTTGAACAGCAATATTTCCCCAGCTGCCTCCGTTAAAAATAAATTACTCTGTATTGAAACGGGTGGCCTCAGATTTTTCCACAATATCTTATTGGAGGAATAATGTTCCCCATGTTGGGGGTGTCCAGAACCAGGGGTCACAGTTTAAGAATAAGGAGTGGGCCATTTAGGACTGAGATGAGGAAAAACATTTTCACCCAGAGATTTGTGAATCTGTGGAATTCTCTGCCACAGAAGGCAGTGGAGGCCAATACGCTGGATGTTTTCGAGAGGTCAGATAAAGATTTGTTTTGAAATGGGTGGCCTCAGATTTTTCCAAAATATCTCATCAACACATATAGAAATACCTACTCGTTCTCACCGAGCCCACAGCCACCAATGGCCTATTTCCTTTCTCATCGTTACTTTTTTGCACATCTTTCAATCATTTGTTCTCCAGCTCTCCACATCACCGTCTATATATCTCTCGTCCCCCCCCCCCCCCCCCCCCACCGACTCTCTGTCTGAAGAAAGGTCTCGACCTGAAACGTCACCTATTCCTTTCCTCCAGAGACCCGCTGAGTTACTCCAGTATTTTGTGTCTCTTAGGAATAACTCGCTCAATGGATTAACAGAGACTGGGAAGTAGAGGTCAGACTCCAGTTCCTGCATTATCCCACTTGTAACAGCTTCCCATTCTGAGAAAGACTCTTCCTTGTATCTGTTAGTCAATTCTCAATCCATGCCAATGTATCACAACTCAGCCTAAACTAAACATAGAAACATAGAAACTAGGTGCAGGAGGAGGCCATTCGGCCCTTCGAGCCAGCACCGACATTCACTGTGATTATGGCTGATCGTCCCCTATCAATAACCCGTGCCTGCCTTCTCCCCATATCCCTTGACTCCACTAGCCCCTAGAGCTCTATCTAACTCTCTCTTAAATCCATCCAGTGATTTGGCCTCCACTGCCCTCTGTGGCAGGGAATTCCACAAATTCACAACTCTCTGGCTGAAAAAGATTTTTCTCACCTCAGTCTTAAATGACCTCCCATTTATTCTAAGACTGTGGCCCCTGGTTCTGGACTCGCCCAACATTGGGAACATTTTTCCTGCATCTAGCTTGTCCAGTCCTTTTATCATTTTATATGTTTCTACAAGATACCCCCTCATCTTTCTAAACTCCAGTGAATACAAGCCTAGTCTTTTCAATCTTTCCTCATATGACAGTCCCGCCATCCCAGGGATCAATCTCGTGAACCTACGCTGCACTGCCTCAATCACAAGGATGTCCTTCCTCAAATTAGGAGGCCAAAACTGTACACAATACTCCAGATGTGGTCTCACCAGAGCCCTATACAACTGCAGATGTGGTCTCACCAGAGCCCTATACAACTGCAGATGTGGTCTCACCAGAGCCCTATACAACTGCAGATGTGGTCTCACCAGAGCCCTATACAACTGCAAGACAACACAAGACAAAGGACATTTATTGTGAAATTTGAGTTGCCATTGCAGCACACCAATAAAAGTTAACACAACATTATAGAATTTTACATTAAACATTAACATTAAACATAAAAACATCTACACTACACTACATTAAACGAAACGAAACAATACTACACTACACTAGGAAATACACTCTTGCAATAGAGGGAGTACAGAGAAGGTTCACCAGACTGATTCCTGGGATGTCAGGACTTTCATATGAAGAAAGACTGGATAGACTCGGCTTGTACTCGCTAGAATTTAGAAGATTGAGGGGGGATCTTATAGAAACTTACAAAATTCTTAAGGGGTTGGACAGGCTAGATGCAGGAAGATTGTTCCCGATGTTGGGGAAGTCCAGAACACGGGGTCACAGTTTAAGGATGAAGGGGTAATCCTTTAGGATCGAGATGAGAAAAACATTTTTCACACAGAGAGTGGTGAATCTCTGGAACTCTGCCACAGAAGGTAGTTGAGGCCACAGTTCATTGGCTATATTTAAGAGGGAGTTAGATGTGGCCCTTGTGGCTAAAGGGATCAGGGGGTATGGAGAGAAGGCAGGTACAGGATACTGAGTTGGATGATCAGCCATGATCATATTGAATGGCGGTGCAGGCTCGAAGGGCCGAATGGCCTACTCCTGCACCTATTGTCTATGTTTCTACTACAGTACACTAAACTAAACTAAACTAAACTAAACTCTACAAATGTGAACTAATTATCATCACAGGCTGTGACCAAAGTTGGGAGCTGAAGGGCATTTGACATTTACGAAGGGCCTGATAAAAAGGAAAGGTTGTGGAAAACATTATTAAAAAGAAGAATGCGGAATTATTAATGAGGAGTATAATAGCAGAAAACTGAGGCAGGATAAGAGGATGTGGCAGAGTCAACATGGATCTATGAAAGGTAATTACATTTCACTATTGCCGTTAGTTGAGGATGTGACTGGAATAGAAGAATTTATAAGGGAATGGATGGAACTGATGCATTCAGATTTTCAGAAGGATCTTGATGAAGACTTCATGTTACAGTTGTACAAGACGCACTTTGGATTTTAGACTTTAGAGATTCAGCGCGGAAACAGGCCCTTCTGCCCACTGATTCCCTGCCGACCAGCGATCACCCCGTACACTAGCACTACCCTGCACGCTAGGGACAATTTCACAATTTTCCCTAAGCTGATTAACCTACCAACCCGTATGTCTTTGGAGTGCGGGAGGAAACCGGAGCGCCCGGAGAAAACAGACGCAATCACAGGGGGAGAACGTACAAACTCTGTACAGATGACACCTGTAGTCAGGATCGAACCAGGATTTCTGGCGCTGTGAGGCAGCAACTCTACCGTGCAGCCCCAAACTCTGGGCATTCTGTCAGTTTGGCACACCCTGCAATAGGAAAGGTGCCACAAAGCTGGAAAGAGTGGAGATATTTAAGAGGATGTTGGCTGGGCTTTAAGTAATGAGCTGTAGTGAGAGATTGGTCAGGCTAGGACTTTATTCCTTGGTGCTCAGGAGGATGAGGCGAGAATACACACACAGCTGCATAGATACTGGGGGGTGAATGTACAGAATCTTTTCCACAGGGAAGGGAAATCAAGAGTTAGACGGGTTATTAAGAAATATTTAATAGAAGCCTGAAGGGAAACTTTTTCACACAGAGGAGGGTGGGTATATGGAAGTAGTTGAGGCAGGTACAAGAACAGCCTCACCATTGGCAGCCCCGCCAACAGCCTGTCTGATTTTATGGTCTTTTTTTTAAAGTGTGTGTTAATGTTGTGTAAATGTTCTCCAGTTTGTTTTTTGTGGGGGGTGGGGAGGGGAGGGGGAGGGGGAGGGGGTGGGGGAAGGGAGAACTCCTCGGACTAGCACTGACTTAACATCGGAGCCGATCCCTTGCCTGGGATCAGCCATGACCACATTGAATGGTGGTGCTGGCTCGAAGGGCCGAATGGCCTACTCCTGCACCTTTTTTTCCCTATGTTTCTATGTGACGTAAAGCCACAGTATCGTGCAGCATGGAAACAGGCCCTTCGGCCCAACTCATCCATGCTGACCAAGAGGCCCCTTCTTCGCTAGTTTAGTTTATTTTATTATCGACACACGTACCGAGGTACAGTGAAAAGCTTTTTTGTTGCGTGCTATCCAGTAAGCGAAAGACTATACATGATTACATTCAAGCCGTCCACAGTTTACAGATACAGGGTAAAGGGAATAACATTAGTTAGTGCAATATAGACTCATTTATCCATGTTTGGCCCATGTCCCTCTAAGTGTTTTCTATCCATGTACCCGTCCAAGAATCGTTTAAATCACAATCACAATGATACGTTATTAGCCAAGTATGTTTTGCAACATACAAGGAAGTGTTTAGCTTTCTCGTATGGATAGACTCGGCTTGTACTCGCTAGAATTTAGAAGATTGAGGGGGGATCTTATAGAAACTTACAAAATTCTTAAGGGGTTGGACAGGCTAGATGCAGGAAGATTATTCCCGATGTTGGGGAAGTCCAGAACTAGGGGTCACAGTTTAAGGATAAGGGGGAAATCTTTTAGGACCGAGATGAGAACATTATTTTTCACACAGAGAGTGGTGAATCTGTGGAATTCTCTGCCACAGAAAGTAGTTGAGGCCAGTTCATTGGCTATATTTAAGAGGGAGTTAGATGTGGCCCTTGTGGCTAAAGGGATCAGGGGGTATGGAGAGAAGGCAGGGATGGGATACTGAGTTGGATGATCAGCCATGATCATATTGAATGGCGGTGCAGGCTCGAAGGGCCGAATGGCCTACTCCTGCACCTATTTTCTATGTTTCTATGTTTCTCCCCATATCCCTTGATTTTGTTAGCCCTGAGAGCTAACTCTAAGTTTCTAAACCTACAGGAAGTGGGTTAGAAATATTGCAGTAAAGACTGAGTTGTGATACATTGGCATGGATTGAGAATTGATTTACAGATACAAGGACGTGTCTTTCTCAGAATGGCAAGCTGTTCCAGGTGGATTAATGCAGGAACTGGAGTTTGGCCTCTGCTTCCCAGTCTGTGTTAATCCATTGAGTGAGGGAGCAAGTTATTCCTAAAATAGACACAAAATACTGGAGTAACTCAGCGGGTGTCCAGAGGAAAGGAATAGGTGACGTTTCAGGTCGAGACCCTTCTTCAGACCGAGAGTCGGGGGGGGGGCGGGGGGGGGGGGGATACAGACAGTGATGTGGAGAGCTGGAGAACAAATGAATGAAAGATGTGCAAAAAAGTAACGATGAGAAAGGAAATAGGCCATTGGTGGCTGTGGGCTCGGTGAGAGCGAGTAGTCATTTCTATATGTGTTGATGAGATATTTTGGAAAAATCTGAGGCCACCCATTTCAAAACAAATCTTTATCTGACCTCTCGAAAACATCCAGCGAACTGGCCTCCACTGCCTTCTGTGGCAGAGAATTCCACAGATTCACAAATCTCTGGGGGAAAATGTTTTTCCTCATCTCAGTCCTAAATGGCCAACCCCTTATTCTTAAACTGTGACCCCTGGTTCTGGACTCCCCCAACATGGGGAACATTATTCCTCCAATAAACTAACATGATGTTTCCAATGTAATGGTATATATATATATATATATTAATAATAAACTAATTCTAATTCTAGTTCGAGTTTGGTTTCATTTCTTGGATTTTACAGGTAATAACTCGCCTGCTGCATGGCAACACTTAAAAAGTATTGCAAAATGCTCTGGGATGACAAAGGCACTATCAAAATGCAAACCTGTCCCTTGCTGGTCCAATGGGTGAATGGTCCATGCCTTCAGCAGCCAGCAGATGGCAGTACTCTCCTATTTAACTTGTATAGGAAAGAACCGCAGATGCTGGTTTAATATAGAAACATAGAAACATAGACAATAGGTGCAGGAGTAGGCCATTCGGCCCTTCGAGCCTGCACCGCCATTCAATATGATCATGGCTGATCATCCAACTCAGTATCCCATCCCTGCCTTCTCTCCATACCCCCTGATCCCTTTAGCCACAAGGGCCACATCTAACTACCTCTTAAATATAGCCAATGAACTGGCCTCAACTACCTTCTGTGCAGAGAATTCCACAGATTCACCACTCTCTGTGTGAAAAATGATTTTCCCATCTCGGTCCTAAAAGACTTCCCTCTTATCCTTAAACTGTGACCCCTAGTTCTGGACTTCCCCAACATCGGGAATAATCTTCCTGCATCTAGCCTGTCCAACCCCTTAAGAATTTTGTAAGTTTCTATAAGATCCCCCCTCAATCTTCTAAATTCTAGTGAGTACAAGCCGAAGTCTATCCAGTCTTTCTTGATATGAAAGTCCTGACATCCCAGGAATCAGTCTGGTGAACCTTCTCTGTACTCCCTCTATGGCATGAATGTCTTTCCTCAGATTAGGAGACCAAAACTGTACGCAATACTCCAGGTGTGGTCTCACCAATACCCTGTACAACTCCAGTAGAACCTCCCTGCTCTTGCACTCAAATCCTTTTGCTATGAATGCTAACATACCATTTGCTTTCTTCACTGCCTGCTGCACCTGCATGCCTACTTTCAATGACTGGTGTACCATGACACCCAGGTCTCGTTGCATCTCCCCTTTTCCTAATCGGCCACCATTCAGATAATAGTCTACTTTCCTGTTTTTGCCACCAAAGTGGATAACCTCACATTTATTCACATTATACTGCATCTGCCATGCATTTGCCCACTCACCCAGCCTATCCAAGTCATCTTGCAGCCTCCTAGCATCCTCCTCACAGCTAACACTGCCCCCCAGCTTCGTGTCATCTGCAAACTTGGAGATGTTGCATTCAATTCCCTCGTCATTAATATGTATTGTAAATAGCTGGGGTCCCAGCACTGAGCCTTGCGGTACCCATACAGACACGGTAAACCGAAGATAGACACAAAATGCTGGAGTAACTCAGCGGGTCAGGCAGCATCTCTGGAGAGAAGGAATGGGTGACGTTTTGGGTTGCGTCTGAAGAAGGGTCTGGACCCGAAACGTCACCTATTCTTTCTCTCCAGAGATGCTGCCCGTCCCGCTGAGTTACTCCAGCATTTTGTGTCCATCTCCTTTTTAACGTTCTCTGGGCCTTTTCAATTCAGAGATGTTGAGAAAACCCAACTATTTTTTGCCGAATTTTCATCTGACCTGCAGCTGACATGGACCGAAAATGACTTTGTTTTATCAGCGAGCAGTCCTAGTCAAGCAGCTCTTTGGCCCAAATTGCCCACTCCGACCAACATGTCCCATCTATTCCAATCCCCATTCTCCTGCCCTCTCCCTGTAACATACAGCGTGGGAACAAGCCCTTTGATTCAATTCAATTCAATTCAATTCAATACAATTTATTGTCATTTGGACCCCTT